>NC_060905.1:20261047-20543547 GCF_014805685.1 Silurus meridionalis | reverse complement strand
TTTGGCATGGTGCCTGGAGCTGCGGCTATTTCCCCTAACCTAACCCAGCCCGTGCCACCCCGAGTTGCTGCGCCTACACCCACTCCTGCACATTTCCTGAAGAGTAAAGCCAATTTTGGAAAACGGAAAAGAAAATGATGGAAAAATAAAGCCAGTTTGGAAAATGGAAAGCCAGTTTGGAAAAAAGAAAAGGACATGGAGAGTCTAAGCCTGATGATGGATGGAGAAAACTTAAAAAATGAGAGTGTTTGGAACAGCACTGAGTATGGGGGTGCCAATGTTTTTGAGCAGTGCTGTCTGGGGTGCCAATGTTTTTGAGCAGTGCTGTCTGGGGGTGCCATTAGTTTAAATTTCATGGCATGAGTAAAGCCAGTTGGAAAATGGAAAGAGGAACTGAACAAAAAGAAGGAAAGAGAAAAAGCAAAAAATGAAAAAGGAAGCCAGTGGGCTAAGCGCTAAATAGCGAAGACCCAGTCACTTGGAGAACGGAGCATCTCGTGGAGGATTGAAGCCAAAATGTAAAGCCAGTTTGGAAAATGGAAAGCCAGTTTGGAAAATGTAAAGCCAGTTTGGAAAATGGAAAAAGGAAAAGAAAATGGTAAGCCTAAGCCTGATGAAGGTCTAAATAAACTGAAATGTTACCTGATGAGAGAGTTTGGAACAGCACTGAGTATGGGGGTGCCAATGTTTTTGAGCAGTGCTGTCTGGGGGTGCCAATAGTTTAAATTTCATGGCATGAGTAAAGCCAGTTGGAAAATGGAAAGAGGAACTGAACAAAAGAAGGAAAGAGAAAAGCAAAAATGAAAAAGGAAGCTACTGGGCTAAGCGCTAAAGAGCAAAGACCCAATCACTTGGAAATCAGAGCATCGCGTGAAAAAAGATTAAAGCCAAAAGGGGAAAATGGAAAGCCAGTTTGGAAAATGGAAAGAGCAACTGAACATATGAAGGAAAGAGAAAAGGCAAAAATGAAAAAGGGAATACACCCTTCATTTAAAAAGACAAAAAGGGAATGGATTACTAGCAAAGGGGGAAAGAAAATGGGCAAATGTCCACTTCTCACTAGAAACACGAAGAAAAAAACGCACGATAAAAGGGCAATTTTCCTGCCACTTATCACCAGCAGCGGAGATGGAATGTGAGTGCTTAGTGACTTGGAGTAGGCCAGTGCACAACGTAGGCTCCGGGCTTGTCTATGTCTGAGTTTCCTCACCAATCCATAGCCCTAACCCTAACCCTAACCCTAACCCCTAACCCTAACCCTAACCCCTAACCCTAAGCCCTAACCCTAACCATAACCCCTAACCCCTAACCTAACCTAACCCTAACTCCTAACCCTAACCCTAACCCCTAACCCTAACCCCAACCCCTAACCCCAACACCTAACCCTAAACCCAACCCTAACCCTAACCCTAATCCCCACTTGGATTTTGGCATGGTGCCTGGAGCTGCGGCTATTTCCCTAACCTAACCTAACCCTAACCCTAATCCCCACTTGGATTTTGGCATGGTGCCTGGAGCTGCGGCTATTTCCCCTAACCTAACCCCTAACCTAACCCAGCCCGTGCCACCCCGAGTTGCTGCGCCTACACCCACTCCTGCACATTTCCTGAAGAGTAAAGCCAATTTTGGAAAACGGAAAAGAAAATGGTAAGTCTAAGCCTGATGAAGGTCTATATAAACCGAACGTTGCAACAGACTTACCATTAAATGACGTCATGGGGATTTATAAAAGGGCAAATAATCTGCTTTAAAGAACGAAATCAGAAGTCACTGGCTAAAATGAAAAAGGAAGCCAGTGGGCTAAGCGCTAAATAGCGAAGACCCAGTCACTTGGAGAACGGAGCATCTCATGGAAGGGGATTGAAGCCAAAATGTAAAGCCAGTTTGGAAAAAGAAAAGGACATGGAGAGTCTAAGCCTGATGAAGGTCTAAATAAACTGAAATGTTACCTGATGAGAGAGTTTGGAACAGCACTGAGTATGGGGTGCCAATAGTTTAAATTTCATGGCATGAGTAAAGCCAGTTTGGAAAATGGAAAGCCAGTTTGGAAAATGGAAAGCCAGTTTGGAAAATGGAAAGCCAGTTTGGAAAATGGAAAGCCAGTTTGGAAAATGGAAAGCCAGTTTGGAAAAAGAAAAGGACATGGAGAGTCTAAGCCTGATGAAGGTCTATATAAACCGAACGTTGCAACAGACTTACCATTAAATGACGCCATGGGGATTTATAAAAGGGCAAATAATCTGCTTTAAAGAACGAAATCAGAAGTCACTGGCTAAAATGAAAAAGGGAATACACCCTTCATTTAAAAAGACAAAAAGGGAATGGATTACTAGCAAAGGGGGAAAGAAAATGGGCAAATGTCCACTTCTCACTAGAAACACAAAGAAAAAATGCACGATAAAAGGGCAATTTTCCTGCCACTTATCATCAGCAGCAGCAAGAGAAAGAGAGAACGGGCAAATGTCCACTTCTCACTAGAAACACGAAGAAAAAAACGCACGATAAAAGGGCAATTTTCCTGCCACTTATCACCAGCAGCGGAGATGGAATGTGAGTGCTTAGTGACTTGGAGTAGGCCAGTGCACAACGTGGGCTCCGGGCTTGTCTATGTCAGTGTTTCCTCGCCAATCCATAGCCCTAACCCTAACCCTAACCCTAACCCTAACCCTAACCCTAACCCCTACCCCTAAGCCCTAACCCTAACCATAACCCCTAACCCTAACCCTAACCCTAACCCTAACCTAACCCTAACCCTAACCCTAACCCCTAACCATAACCCTAACCCCAACACCTAACCCTAAACCCAACCCTAACCCAAATCCCCACTCGGATTTTGGCATGGTGCCTGGAGCTGCGGCTATTTCCCCTAACCTAACCCTAACCCTAAACCTAAACCCTAGGGTTAGGCTTAGGGTTCGCATTCAAACGACTCATTATAAATGAATCACTTTGAAACGATTCCTTTAAAATGAATCACTTTGAAACGATTCCTTTAAAATGAATCACTTTGAAACGATTCCTTTAAAATGAATCACTTTGAAACGATTCCTTTAAAATGAATCACTTTCAAATGACTCATTTAAAATTAAGCCTATTAGAATGACTCGTTGCAAATGAATCACTTTGAAACGATTCCTTTAAAATGAATCACTTTGAAACGATTCCTTTAAAATGAATCACTTTGAAACGATTCCTTTAAAATGAATCACTTTGAAACGATTCCTTTAAAATAAATCACTTTTAAACGATTCCTTTTCCACTTCCACTTTTCAAACGATTCCATTTTGAAACTACTCATTATGAATGAATCACATTGATATGATTCGTTTAAAATGAATCACTTTGAAACGCCTCGTTATAAATGAATCACTTTCAACAACTCCTTTAAAATAAATCACTTTAAAACGACCCATAAATTAATCACTATGAAACAATTCCTTTAAAATAAATAACTTTGAAACGACTTTCATTCCATCACTTCCACTTCTCCGAAGGAGGAGAAGGAGAGGAGGAAGACGTCTGAAGAGAGTTTCTGGAAGTTGAAGGGGTGATGATAAATGTCATCAGTGCTTATGCTCCACAAGTGGGTTGTAAGATGGAGGAGAAGGAAAACTTCTGGAGTGAATTAGATAAAGATAGATGGTGAACCTAGGAATGAAAGATTGGTGATTGGAGCAGACTTTAATGGGCATGTAGGTCAAGTCAAGTCAAGTTTATTTGTATAGCGCTTTTCACAACAGACATCGTCTTAAAGCAGCTTTACAGAAATCAACAGTTAAGGTGAATGGTGTGCATTTGTCTTTGATGAGCAGCCGTGGCGACTGGATGGACAGGATTACAAATGAGTTTATTAGAGGGACAGCGCATGTAGGACCTTTTGGAGGTGAGGGAGGTGAGATTGAGATGGTTTGGACATGTTCAGTGGAAGGACATGGGGTATATCAGTAGGAGAATGCTGAGGATGGAGCCACTAGGAAGTTAGGAAAAGAGGAAGACCAAGGAGGAGGTTTATGGATGTGGTGAAGGAAGACATGCAGGTAGTTGGGGTGAAAGAGGTAGATGTAGAGGACAGGGGGGTATGGAGACGGACGATCCGCTGTGAAGACCCCTAATGGGAGCAACCGAATGAAAAAGAAACAACAAAAGGTGGGGACATATCCCACTATTTCATTTCCTTATTTTACTTCGCTTGGTGGACAGCAATTTGATCATGCGTAAGTACTCCGTTTTTTTTTTGCTTATTTTATAGATTATACTATATTATTACTATATTATTAATTTGTTAATGATTTTAGTTCTTTTGCATATGCTTATTAGTATTTTTAAATATATTCTTAATTTTATTCCTTTGATCTGTTAATAGTTTTAGTATGCAGCTCAGCCCTTCGTTAGTTCTAAGTATACTCTTCATTTCTTTTAGCTAAGCGAGGAATCTCTGCACTGTGCCAGACTCCCCGGCTTCTTGCGTCTCTTTTTGGCGTCTCCACTTTGAAGCAAAGATACCGTTATTTTATGCTAGCCCAAATTGCTACTGTCTTTTCACTTTTTCTGGGGACTTTGGTGTCAACTACACCTGCTCCTGATCCAAGAATGTGGCCATCATATCGTCTTGGGCGTATCCCCCAAGTCGCCAATGCTTCTACCCATACAGACCTTTGTTGGCATACCATTGTATGGTCTCTCACACACAGAGAACTAAAACCCTGTCTGGATTATTATTATCTGAGTGATAATAAGATCACAAGAGTAATTAATAAGTTAACAGCAGCTCCAGACAGAAAAGTGGATATTGGTTTAAACAGAAACAGAATCATTCCTTTAATATACAATACAACATACAAACAGATAGATAGATAGATAGATAGATAGATAGATAGATAGATAGATAGATAGATAGATAGATAGATAGATAGATAGATAGATAGATAGATAGATAGATAGATAGATAGATAATTTTAAAAGACTCTTGAACAGTTTAAGTGTAATTTTAATGAGTCAAATAAAAAACTGTACATCGGCTATTTTTGAAGTAGTAAAATGCTACCGCCTGGTGGTGATATGAGGCATTGCAACTTGTCAATACTTTTGGTATTTTTGCTCTGTTTCCACACGGGCGGTTTTTACTTGCTGCTCTTTCGTTCATATCGAAGTTTGTGTTTTTTCTTTATGTGCGTGTTCGCTTCGCTTGAGTTTAATACGGTATTTTTAAAACTTAAATGATCTTGCCCCTACTGGGAAACTTTGTTTATAAGTTTATATTTTTTTTGTTGAACGTAATGACAAGTCATTCTGCCTTATGTCAGGTGTCATTAGCACATTTCAAAGTTTCAGATCTTCAGGGCCACTTCAACTCACTCCATGCTAACATCAACCAGGAATTAATAACGGTTATACCAGAGGTCAGAGTAAATTAATAGCAGTTATACCAGAGATCAGAGTAAATTATTAATAGAAGTTGTACCAGAGGTCAGAGTAAATTAATAGCAGTTGTACCAGACGTCAGTGTAATTTAATAATAGCAGTTATACCAGAGGTCAGAGCAAATTAATAGCAGTTATACCAGAGGTCAGAGCAAATTAATAGCAGTTATACCAGAGATCAGAGTAAATTAATAATAACAGTTATACCAGAGATCAGAGTAAATTATTAATAGCAGTTATACCAGGGGTCAGAGTAAATTATTAATAGCAGTTATACCAGGGGTCAGAGTAAATTATTAATAGCAGTTATACCAGAGGTCAGAGTAAATTATTAATAGCAGTTATACCAGAGGTCAGAGTATGTTAATAATACTTATACCAGAGGTCAGAGTAAATTATTAATAGCAGTTATACCAGAGGTCAGAAAAGGTTATTAATAGCAGTTATACCAGAGGTCAGAATAAGTTATTAATAGCAGTTATACCAGAGGTCAGAGTAAATAATTAACAGTTATACCAGAGATCAGAGTAAATTATTAATAGTTATACCAGGGGTCAGAGTAAATTATTAATAGCAGTTATACCAGAGGTCAGAGTAAATTATTAATAGCAGTTATACCAGAGGTCAGAATAAGTTATTAATAGCAGTTATACCAGAGGTCAGAGTAAATTATTAATAGTTATACCAGGGGTCAGAGTAAATTATTAATAGCAGTTATACCAGAGGTCAGAGTAAACTATTAATAGCAGTTATACCAGAGGTCAGAGTAAACTATTAATAGCAGTTATACCAGAGGTCAGAGTATGTTAATAATACTTATACCAGAGGTCAGAGTAAATTAATAATAGCAGTTATACCAGAGGTCAGAATAAGTTATTAATAGCAGTTATACCAGAGGTCAGAGTAAATTAATAACAGTTATACCAGAGATCAGAGTAAATTATTAATAGTTATACCAGGGGTCAGAGTAAATTATTAATAGCAGTTATACCAGAGGTCAGAGTAAATTATTAATAGCAGTTATACCAGAGGTCAGAATAAGTTATTAATAGCAGTTATACCAGAGGTCAGAGTAAATTAATAACAGTTATACCAGAGATCAGAGTAAATTATTAATAGTTATACCAGGGGTCAGAGTAAATTATTAATAGCAGTTATACCAGAGGTCAGAGTAAATTATTAATAGCAGTTATACCAGAGGTCAGAGTAAATTAATAATAACAGTTATACCAGAGGTCAGAGTAAATTAATAATAGCAGTTATACCAGAGGTCAGAATAAGTTATTAATAGCAGTTATACCAGAGGTCAGAGTAAATTAATAACAGTTATACCAGAGATCAGAGTAAATTATTAATAGTTATACCAGGGGTCAGAGTAAATTATTAATAGCAGTTATACCAGAGGTCAGAATAAATTATTAATAGCAGTTATACCAGGGGTCAGAGTAAATTAAAAGCAGTTCTACCTGTTGAGTTATGTGGGAATTTTACACATCAGTATCTGCTTCTAACTCGAAAAGAGCATTAATCAACAACAGGGGACACAGGGAACAACTCCAAATCACTTTTTAGCTCTTGTATTTGGTAGTTCGTACAAGCTTACAGAGATTGTTCAATTCAGCTCAAGTAGAGTGAATTAGGTTGACAACCTTAAAGCAGGAAACACAAAATAAAAGGAAACAAAGCAAAATAAAATGAATAAAATAATGCTAATAAAAATAGGCAATCACTTATCAGTAAACAAACCTAACGTAAATAAAGATTGTCCCATATAAACTGCCTCGATGTCGAACAAACTGTTCACTTGTTTCAGCCGTTATTTAAGCAGAGCATCAATATTCTAGGTATACTATTTAAACAAACAAGTGTTATGTCCGCACTTTGTATTTCTTTAAGAACACAAACTATGTACCATACATTTAGATATTAACCAATACACAACTATTCTCCGTATTGCACATTATCAAAATAAAATAACACAAAATTTAGTGCCAATTAGTCTTTAGATAGAGACTTCTTCATACCATCAGTGTCCCTGAGGTGACTATTTGCTGATGCGTTTTCCCTCTCATCGCATTTCCAAATCTCACTGCATTCTGAATCCGCGTGCGTGCACCTGCCATGCGAGTTTTCCTTCCGCATCACTCGGCATTTTCCGACCCTTCTCGGCACTCGGTATTCTCCGTCTAATTAATTCAGGTCCGCAGTTTCGCCAATTTCTCGGATTTAAAGTCACGGTTTCGGTTCGCGTCTTAGCTTCACACCTCCCACTTGAGCTACTGGTTTTTAAACCCAAGTAGATCACACATTCACTCTTCTCTTTGTTCTCCCGATTGTTCTTCTACAGGAATCAGAATGACTAACCGTCTCACATCTCTATGAAGAATGGTTGGAGGGATCTTGCTCATTTTCTTTCCTGAGATTTTCACATGATTAGGTTTCACACCTGAGACGGGGTAGCTTGAAAAGACTCTAACGTCCACATCTCTGACAACACCTTTATGATCAGCATTGACTTTGACCACCCTGGCCAACTTGTACTGACTTCTTAATGCGTTTTGGTCAGCTAACCACACCACGTCACCTATAGCAACATTCCGTTCCTTTGTGTGCCACTTGCTCCTTATAAACAAATTTGGACCTGCTAATTGACTCCATTCCTTCAAAAATTTGTTTACTTCTCCTTGAATGATTTTTAGTCTTTTGTAGGGATAGCCTACGAAACAGTGGCGGCTACTGGTCTGTCAGAGAGGGGAAGCTCATTTTCGGCCTACATCATAAAATTGTCTATTTATTTAAAAGTAAATTCTGCCCTACGTTCCTTTTCAAGAAAATGGTCTGTGACCCTGTTGTACCAACTAGGAGTCTTTTCAAGTGACTTGACCAGTGTCCTCTCAATGGCCAGCAGAGCTAGGCTGCTTAAACGGCCTTGGCCCATTGTGTTTCGGGTGTAGGACTTGAGTCGCTTTAAACAGGAGAAGCTCCTTTCTACACCTGCAGATGTAGCTCCAATTGTTGCCACTAATGAGAACATTTTGTAAAGCTGAGGCATTGCACTGTCCAACTCCATGTCTTTAAGGAACACCAAGTAATCACACAGCTTTCCCCTGTTACCCTGCAAGTCCTGATCTGAATACAGGACTTGAAGTTCTGACCTCAGTCTTCCTGAATCAAAGTGATGGCCATAACTTTTCAGGACACTTTGGAAGGCCTCCTCTGGAAATACCTGTCTCATGTCATCAAATTTCCCTGGATTGACTAATTCTAAGAAGAGCATGCTTTCCAAATTTGAAAAACGTCGAGGAATCTGCTCCAAGATGTTATGAAGGATGGCCATGTACAGATTTCTGTATCGCACTTGGGGATCCTGCAATTGGGTCAGACGGCGCTTTCTCATGGGCTCATCTCGTGGGTCTGATGTGAGATCTGTTGTTTTGGCATAAATGGCTTGAAAAGCCCCCTCTGACCTCTTCTCTTTGACAAATGCAAGAAGAGATTCAATTCTGTTCTTGCAGTAAAGAACATCCATCACCCTCTGCTGGACAATATCAAAGACCACATCAGTCTCAGAGAAGATTTGTTCATATGTGTACAACATGAACACAAACTCAAAATCCTCCAGTTTCCTCACAAAGCCTTTGGCACAATCCAGTGTATCATCATCCATTGTTGTATCTGCAATGATGTTCTCAAATGTCTGCAGGAGGCCATCATAATTGTTTGCCACAGTGCTCACTATCCGTGATGTGAAATTCCATCGAGTAGGAGCGTTTCTGGGCAACCTTGAACAGCCTGCAGACTCCAGAAAAGATGTCCTCTTTGTGGATTTTGAAAAAAATGTGGCAAATCCAGAGAGTGATGCAAAAAAAATTCTGCACTCAGGCAAGCATTTAGCCCCCTGTGACAGCACCAGATTCAGTCGGTGTGCATCGCAATGCACAAACATTGCACTGGGGGCTATTGCTTTCACTTTGGCCTGCAGACCATTGAGATCTGAAGCCATGACAGCAGCCCCATCATAGGTCTGTGCCACAAGCTTGTCCTTAAAATTGTAGCCCTGCATGTTCTCATTTAATATTTCAAAAACGGACTGGGCATCTCGCCCCCCCGAAACATCAAAAAATCCAATAAAGCGCTCCTAAATTTTACCTGCACTATCCACATAGCGAACAATGACAGAGATTAGATTAGATTAGATTAGATTAGATTAGATTAGATTCAACTTTATTGTCATTACACATGTACAAGTACAATGCAACGAAATGCAGTTTGGGTCTAACCAGAGTGCAATAACAGCAAGTGCAGGATATATAGATTTAACATGAATTTACAGTTAAATAAAATAAAGACTATAAACAGTAATTAAAAGATGAATATGTAGTATACAGATGAATATATGTTATATGTAAAACACAATATACAGAGTAGTGTATATATATATATATATATATATATATATATATATATATATATATATATGTACTATAAATATAAATATAATTACAGATGAGTATATATGTACTATGAACAATAATATACAGATGAATATATATATATATATATGTATTATGAACATGATAAACAGAGAACAGGTATATGTACAGTGGTGATAGGTTTATGGTGAGCAGCAATAAAAAAAGAGCAGTGTGCAAATGAGCAAGGTTTGTGTAAACAGTCCGTGCAATAACAAAGTGTGAGGTGAGAAATGATCAGTGTCTTGGTGAGCATAAGTTTTTGTTCAGAGTCCATTAGCAAAGAGTGTGAGGTGTGGGGGGAATGTAGTAGTGTATCAGTGAGTGTCAGAGTTCACTAAAGAGACAGCTCTAGGAAAAAAGCTGTTCTTTAGTCTGCTGGTCCTGGTCCGAGCTCTAGGAAAAAAGCTGTTCTTTAGTCTGCTGGTCCTGGTCCGGAGGCACCTGAAACGCCTGCCAGAGGGCAGAAGAGTGAACAGTCTGTGGGCGGGATGAGAGGAGTCCTTAACAATGCTGCGAGCTCGGCGCAGACAGCGTTTCTTTGGATGTCCTCCATGGCTGGGAGTGGAGTCCCTGTGATGCGCTGGGCAGTTTTCACCACCCGCTGCAGTGCCTTACGCTCCGCAGCAGAGCAGCTCCCATACCAGACTGTGACACAGCTGGTCAGGATGCTCTCTACTGCGCAGCGGTAGAAGTTCACCAGGATATCCGAGGAGATGATTTTTTAAGTGTCCTCAGGAAAAGAGACGCTGGTGAGCCTTCTTGACCAGGCTGGAGGTGTTGATGTTCCAGGACAGGTCCGCCGAGATATGGATCCCCAGGAACTTGAAACTGGAGACACGCTCAACAGCCATCCCGTTGATGTGGGTGGTGTCATGTGTGCCTCTTGCCTCCTTCCTGAAGTCCACAATAAGCTCCTTTGTCTTGGAGGTGTTAAGGAGCAGGTTATTGTTGTTGCACCATGTGGCTAGGTGCTGGATCTCCTCCCTGTAGGCAGTCTCATCATTGTTGGTGATGAGACCAATCACGGTAGTGTCATCTGCAAACTTGATGATGGAGTTAGATCCATTCACAGGCCTGCAGTAGGAGGTGAAGAGGGAGTAGAGGAAGGGGCTCAGCACACAGCCCTGTGGTACACCAGTGTTGAGTGTGATGGTGTTGGAGCAAATGGAGCCAGATCGAACCTGCTGGGGTCTTTTGGTCAGAAAGTCCATGACCCAGTTGCAGGTGGAGGTGTTAATGCCCAGATCTAGGAGTTTGCATATTAGCTTGGATGGAATGAATGCTGAAGTCAACAAACAGCATACGTGCATAGGTGTTCTTATTGTCCAAGTGTGTGAGCACAGAGTGCAATGCCATGGAAACTGCATCTTCTGTGCTTCTATTGCTTCGGTAGGCAAACTGGTGAGAGTCAAATGTGGTTGGCAGAGAGTCCTTCAGGTGTGCCAGGACCAGCCGCTCAAAACACTTCATGACAATGGGTGTCAGTGCTACAGGGCGGTAGTCGTTCAGGCACGTTGGGTTAGAGTGTTTAGGCACTGGCACAATGGAGGTACATTTAAAGCAAGTGGGAACAGCTGCTTGGGCAAGAGACAGGTTGAAAATGTCAGTAAAGACCCCAGCGAGCTGCTCAGCACATGCCCTAAGTACGCGACCAGGGATGTTGTCTGGTCCAGCGGCTTTGTGAGCGCTGATCCGGCTCAATGCATTGCAGACATCTGTGGAGGAGAGTTTAATTGGAGAGTGATCAGCCGAGAGTTTGAGCTTTGTGGCAGTTTCTTTGTTGTCTCTCTCAAAGCGAGCATAAAAGTCATTAAGCTCATTCAGAAAGAGGACATCAGTGGCAGCGGGGGTGGAGTGGGAGGATTTGTAATCACTGATGGCCTGGATGCCTTGCCACATGCGTCGAGGGTCAGAGTTAGAAAAATGCTCCTCTATCTTCAGCTTGTAGCAGTGCTTGGCCTCTTTGATGCCCCTCTTCAGGTTAGCTCTGGATGTGCTGTAGGCCTGAGCGTCACCTGACCTGAAGGCAGTAGTGCGTGCCTTCAGCAGGAGGCGCACCTCCTTGTTCATCCATGGCTTCTGATTAGGGTATGTAATGATCTGTTTCTGGGTAGTAACACTGTTTGTGGTGGAACTGATGTAATCCAGAACATAGGAGGTATAGCAATCAATGTCTGTGTGAGAGTCACTGGTGGCCTGAGAAGCAAATGTACTCCAGTCTGTGTGTAGAAACCTTTCCTGAAGTGTGAAATCTGCGTCTGCGGGCCACACCTTGATGGTTCTCACTGATGGCTTTACCCGGTTGATGAGGGGTGCATATTTAGGGGTGAGAAACAAAGAAAGGTGATCTGACTGTCCCAGGTGGGGGAGGGGGGTTGCAACGTAAGCTCCAGCCATGTTTGTGTATACATGGTCTAAAGTCTTGTTCCCTCTGGTGTGACATGAAACATGCTGATGAAATTTTGGAAGAACTGCCTTTAAGTTTGAATGATTAAAATCTCCCGCAACAATAAACGCAGCTTCCGGGTGAACAGTCTGTTGTTTACTGATGGCCGCATAAAGTTCTTTCATAGCGAGCTTAGCATCAGCATCAGGGGGAATGTAAGCAGCAGTAATAATGGTGGATGTGAACTCCCGCGGTAGATAAAACGGTCTACATTTAACCATGAGAAACTCCAGGTTAGCTGAACAATGACTCTCGACAATAACAGAGTTCGTGCACCAAGCTTTGTTGACATAAATGCACAGTCCACCGCCTCTGGTCTTACCGGAGCCATCTAATGTCCTATCCGCCCGGAGTGTGTGTCGTCCCGCTAGCTCAATAGCGTTGTCCGGGATGCCGCTGTGTAGCCATGTTTCCGTGAAAATCATGACATTACAGTTCCGAAGTTTCATGCTGTGTGTGATGCTGAGTCGAATCTCCTCCATTTTGTTCACCAGCGACCGAACATTGGCGAGGAAGATGCTGGGTAAAGAGAGCCGGTGTGGTGTTAGCTTTAGCTTAGCTTTCACTCCACCACGCTTCCCCCGCCTTTGTTTACGATCTCGACGCCGCCTGCGAGCACTTCCGCCCGGCCGTGTAGAGTGAGCTGCCTCGGGTGCTCTGGTGATCTCAGGAAGGAGATGAAGGTTGTCCATAAAACTGTCAGGAAGTCGTAAACCAATATCCAAAAGCTCACGTCGGGTGTACGATGTATATGCACAGCTGTTCTGCACGAACAGACCCGATACGAGCAACAGAAATACCGCAAAATTGCAGATTCTGGAGAGACCCTGAGCCTCGCGATGTGCTCGCGCCGCCATCTTGGGTCGTTCCAGACCGTGACCGTTCCTGCCGTGCCCAACAGAGAGTTGGGCACGGCAGGATATATCAGTTGTTTCATCCACCTGCCATCCAAAAAAGGGAGCATTCTGAATTTCATCTCTGATCTGATCAGAAACGGTGGCTGCAAGAGCAGAGATCAAATCATTTTGAATAGTATGGGACATACCAGAAAACACAGTTGAGGACTCGAATTGTGTGGACAGGACAGAGTCATATTTAGCTAATGTTTCTGTGAACTCCCTGTAATTCCCCTTGTTGGATGATTCACTACTCTCATCATGTCCCCTAAATGACAGCTCCTGCCGGCCAAGCAAGGATGTCACATCAATAAGGCGGTTTAGGAAGGCCCTTTTTTGTTTGACTATTTCATTATGTTTAGCCACTTAAATGCGAGCACCTTCATTTATTGCATGCTCAACCCTGATCCTGCCCATGCAACTTAATCTTGCACATGCACTCACATGTTCATTGCTCTTTTCATGTCTTTTATATGCCCTGTCAAAGTTAGACAGATCTCCAAACCCCACCTCCGTGAGATGGTTTCATCAAGAGGCATGGCCAGCAGTACATTTTATTTGTCACAGCACTTCCAGTCAGCCAGCTAACTTTGTCATACCAGGAGAGCTGAAAAGACCTGTTATTTTTCCCTATCTTTTGCACTAAATCAATCTTAGGTGTTGATCTGCCCTGCTGTTTAATTCTAAGTTTTTCCTCGTAAGGAACACTTTCAAATGGCTTCGCCAAAATCAGGTCGACAATATTAGCACCGTCTGCCATCGTGCGCAGTTTCACCCACGACGCTAGCCTAGCCTACTAACGTTATATGAATGAATGAATGAATGAATGAATGAATGAATGAACGATCTAAAAAAAAAAAATTAAACTCTGTAAAACTGAAACAAGGAATGTGGTGTATAATTGTGTGAAATGTATGATGAAAATCAAGCAATTTCGCCAAGCAAATATCAAAGAAATAGGTTGCAGCAATTTTTATTTCGACTGAACTTGAGAAATCCGCGATGGGACTGAGCGCGAATAGCTTCAGTGATTCCTTATAGTACAGAATCGCTGTCAGTCAAAAGGAGATGCAGTCTTCGACAGACCCTCCAATCATCACGCAGAAGCTCGGAGTCCGGGCCAGCCCACTCCCATTCACCCCAGAGACGCTGGCGTCCGTGGGCGGGACATAATGGCAGCGTTTATCCAATGACCGTCTAGTTTGAGCGCTGAAAAAACCGTTCAAAGCAGCCCCATTGAAGTCAATGGACGCTGGGCTTCAATAGGGAAATGCGCTGTGACGCTGCGGGAATGTATGAGAAGGAAATCGAGTCAGCCGACCTGCTATATGTAACTGATTCTGAACGAACTCGTCTTTGAGATGAACGTTTTCTAACGCATTTTTAGTCAATAAAATGTTAATACAATAGTACATATTTGACCATTAATTTTGTGACATTATAAGGGAAGCCGAGCTTCCCTTGCAGTCTTAAAGAAATCGCCTCTGCTACGAAATCAAAGTCACCTGGGTCTCCCCTTGGTCCTGACCTTCCCAACAAGAGAGAATTCGGAGTGACATACTCGACGCAGTCCTCTCTACTCTGAGTTCTTGCATCAATGGGCCTCTCATTGGCCAAGTTGGCTGCCATGTAGAGGAATGTTTGGAATTCCCCCCATGTGAAAATACCATCACCTCCCAGATTGCGAAGGGCCCGCTTTACTACACGAACAGCGGCCTCTGCTGCACCATTCCTATGGGGGGAACTTGCAGGGTGGATCTTCCAATACCACTCAGTCCCATGCTTAGCACCCTCTCCTTCCAGCTCAGATTTCTGTACCTTATCTAGGAACTTGTAGAGTTCTGCGAGAGCAGGCTTAGCTCCAACGAAATTTGAACCTGGGTCGGACCATAATTTTCTCGGGTGTCCCCTCAGAGCTGTGAATCTCTGGTAGGCTAGTAGGAAACTCTCAGCAGGCTGGTCACTCACAACGTCAGTGTGTATAACCCTGGACGCCATGCAGCAGTATACAATCCCCCAGACTTTGAGCCGTACTCTTTTCCTCACCTCATCCTTCACTTCGTAAGGGCCAAACAGGTCCAAAGTTGTGAATTCGAAGGGCGCAGCTGGCCCTGCTCTTTCATGAGGAAGGTCGCCCATGATCTGTTGGCATCTTTTCCCCTTTGCCTTCCTACATATCACACAGCTGTCAACTATCCTTTTAGCTAATCTCCTACCCTTAATCACCAATGCTTTTTTCCTTATTCTGAGAAGTGTTCCTGCCACCTCTTCATGATTTGCATTGTGGGCTTCAAGAGCTAATAACGTGGACACCCATGCATTGTAAGGCAAAATTGGGACTGCAACCCTTTCTTTATTAAAGATCTGGATTCTGCCGCCACAGACCGAGAGTCCTGAGTCTTCTCTGTATACAACCAGCCTGCTAAGAGTAGTGTCGGGAAAAGTCACACCCGTCTGAGCTGCCAGAAAGAGCCCTCTTAGTGCATCCTCTTGCTCTTTTACAGTCAGCACAGCCTGTTTGGTCCCATTTTTCTGCATCAATTCTCGTTTTCCATTCTTCGGGTTTTGGCTCCTACATCTTAACCATTTCTTTATACCATGCCACACCCAGCCGATGACTCTGACTAATTTGCCTAGGTTACTAAATCTTTCCACATTTACTAGCTTTTTAACAACTAAGTCACTAGGTGTCCCTCTAGGTAAGTAGTCTTCAAGTCTTTCTTTTTCCGCCTCTCTCAGTTCCTTCTTTGTTTGAGCTCTTGTCAGAACTGCTGAAAATGTCTTCCTCTGAAGCTTACTGACCCTTTCTCTAGCATCAGCGGCAACCTCAGCAGCTGATTTCATTGGCCATTCCTTCACTGAAAGCCGAAGAAATTGTGGTCCTTTCTGCCATTCGGACTCTTCACAAAGATTTTCAGGTGTCCCACCCCTTGTGATAATGTCTGCTATATTAACATCCCCTGGGATCCACCACCAGTCATTTACTTGCCCAGATTTTTGGATTTCCCCAATTCTATTCGCGAAGAATGTCTGATAGCCATAACTATCGCGTTGAATGGCCCCCAGTACAGTCTGACTGTCTACCAGGTGGAACCAGTGCTCAACTTCCATCCGGCCATGCTTCTCAAAATACCTTCTGAGACGTACAGCAAACACAGCAGCACAGATCTCTGCCTTCACAGCATCTCCCTTTTGGTGCTGCATTAATTTGGCCTTGGACTCGACTAGCCTGACTTCTATCTGTTGATCCGTGTTCCACCTTAGGTACAACACAGCCCCATAAGATTTGTCACTGCCATCGGAAAATGTAATCCCCCAGGGCTTTCCTTGCCAGCCAACTGGTGTGAGGCTTCTGTGAAATTTAAGTTCACTAAGCTGCACATACTCCTCAAACAGTTTGATGGCTTCCTCCCTGAGATTCGTGGAAAGTTCCTTGTCCCAAGTCTGTTGGGTTAAACTACCACCTCCTGCTTCCTGAAATGCTTTCCTGACAAGAATTGCACCCTTTTGTTTGGCAGGTGTGACAAGACCAATTGGATCATAGAGCCCAGCAACTTGACTTAGCAGATGTCTCCTGGTTAAAGGGTTGGGTGTTTTCAGTCTCACTTCACTTCTAAGGAGGTCGTGGCCCATTCTCATTTTTTTCTTCCTTTTTGAGAAGTTAATGGAAGCCATGATATAGAGCTTGTCTTCCTCTACCAAGTATCCTGTTCCTAAAGCCTTGTTGTCTTCGTCCCTTAGCTGGTTTGGGAGCACGATTGTTTTACCTTGAGAGCCAGAACCCTCTGGATTACAAGTTTGTGCACCAGCTTCTTGCCTCCCCCTTTCCCCGACCGAACCCAAGGCTTGAGTGCAAATCCACCAGCTGCTAGAATCTCCTCAAGTCCATTTATTATCTCACTCAGTCTCTCCTGGTCATTGTGGGATGTAAGGATGTCATCCACATAACTGTCTTCCTCAAGGACCCTGCGCTCCTCCTTTAAATGAGCAAACTTGGTTAGTCTTGCCGTCTCATGCATAGCTAACTGAGCAATGCATCCAGCAGGGCGATCTCCGATGTTGACCCTTGTAATAGCGTACTCGCCTATCTCTTCTTCATTAGTGTCTCTCCAGAGGAATCTGTGAAGGTGCACTTCACGCTCCTCCAGCCACACAGAGTTATACATCTTTTTTATATCTCCAAGAGCAGCAAAGATTCCCTTTCTGAACCTAATTAGGACTGCCCTGATTGGGTTGAGTACATCAGGTCCCTTTAGCAGGAGATCATTCATGCTCAGTCCTTTGAATTTTTGGCTACTATTCCAGACAAGCCGCACCGGAGTAGTAGTTGAGTGGGGATTTGGGGCGACCAGGTGACTTACATACCAAACGGCCCCTTTCCAACTATCAGTCTCTTCCTTGGTAAGCTTTTTTGCTGCCCCCCTTTCCACCATGTCATGTACTTGAGCTGCATAAATGCCCTGCCACTCAGGCACCATTCTGAGTTGTTTCTCTGTTCTCAAGAAAACAGCTTCCACTCCACTTCTGTTGTATGGAAGGGTAATTGGGTCCTGAATCCATGGATACTTTGTATCCCAGTGTGGAGACCCGCTGTGGGAATCCTTCTTAACATAAGTGAGGCCTTCCCTTATGATCTCGAGTTCCTTCTCTTCTGCCAAGGTCATCTCCTTCCCTCCAGGTTGACAGTTTCCACAGCGGCAACCTCCACAATTTGGTTCGCAGGCTGCTCCAATACTCTCCCACTTCCACCACTCAAGAAACTCTCGATTACTTGCCAGTGAAATTTTTGTCTTAACACCAAGATCTATACTCTCATTTTACAAGGAGCGTCTGTCTTCTCGAGAACTTCCTCATACTTGACTGCAGCTGTCCTCATGGACCGAGCAAAATGCGTCTTGGACTCATACGCTGCTATATCCACCATCTCAAACAGGCCTGGGTGTGCTCCAGCAACTGTTTTTCCTAACGGGCTGTCCCACAGGACCAGATCTCCCACGATATTCAATCTTTGTGGTGCGAGTCTTCCTTCGCGATGGCTGATAAGAAGATAAATTTTTTTCAGGTCTTTTCAATTCTACCAGGTTTACCTCCGGAAATAATTCTTTAAGTTGTTCTGGACTTACGCTTCTGTGGACCTTGGCAATCTCCTCCAAACCGTAGCAAACCAACTGGTGAACTTTCTCTGTCCCTTTGGGAGTTTTGACTCTAATCCTGAGAAGGTACCTTTTTGTTCTTTCTCTAGTGGCCATCTTGCCAACTCCATGAACCACCAGGGTAATTTTCTCACCTCTCAGCTTGAGCCTGTCAGCAGCTTCATGGGTGATGTAATTAGTGTCTGATGCCAGGTCGATTAAAGCACCAACTTTCTGTCCTGCATTTGTGGTTACCTCCATCAGCATCATTATAACAGGTAGCTCTTTCAGTCCACTTTCACCCAATAATCCTTTCTGGCCTTTCTCAGAGCAGTTTACCATCTTAGTTTTGTTAGTGAATGCTCTTTTGCACTTCGCCGCCAGTTCTGGAGAGAGTTCGGCCAAGAATTCTTCCTGCTCATCTGTCAGTCTATTCTCTTTCTTACTATCTTCAATCACATATTTCCCTTCACTCCCACTCTTGAATTCACCTTTTGGACAAAGGAAATAATGGTGATCTGAGGAGGATCCTCTTTTGCAACCTTTGTTCCTTCACAGATAGCTATTTCTACACCCGTCCTCATTCTTGTGACACCCTAAACACCTTTTGCATGCTCCCAGTCTTCTCACAATTGACGACTTCTCTGCTGATTTTAGTTCTTTGAATTTTTTACAGAAGAAAATCTTGCCCTTATGTTTCTCTGATCCACATACGATGCACCCGTCCTCTACAGAAGCCTTCTTTGTCGTTTTGGTGAAAGCGTAGTTCCTTCTTTCTGGCTTTTTTACTCTTTCTGATATTTTTAATTGCTCAAGCCTTTCAAGAATTTCTTCTTGTTTCTTTAGGAACTTTAATAGTGCATCAAAATGGTTCTCTGGTGTTATGCCATTTGCAGGATCTGTCATGTAAACAAGCCAGTTTATTTTCACAAAGTCTGGTAACTTGCTCTCAATGGATTTTATTACAAGCGGATTTTTTATGGCACCAACGTTTCCGAGATCCGTGAGATCTGCCAGGGCTTTTTCTACCACCATTTGAATTAATTCTACAACCCTTCTTGGTTGATTTCCCTTCACTGCAGGGATTTTTTCCACCTCATCGACAATTTCCATGGCATTTGTTACTTTGTTACCTTACCGGTTCTCTAACACCCTGAATATGTCAGCAGCACTGTTTTAGGAAGATAGCGATCTTCTCATCAATGCTGTCCACCAGCTGGATCTTTTTAACCTCAGCTGACCCGGTGGGTTCACCTTGCTTCTGGAGACTTCCCCAGTCCCTTTTCCAGCGATAGAAATCTCTTCTATTGCCACTAAACGTCGGTAAACTTGTTGGTTTAATTCTGACCACTGGCATGATCTGTGCTGCATGTGCTCCTGCATCCAGTTTTTCCCTCATACTAATTTCTGGTGCTCGTGCATCCTCAGCAGCTCTTTGTGCCCAGACAAATTCAGCTTTTCGCGCTTCAAGCTCGTTACTACGCTCTTTCAGTTTTCGTACACGACCGTCTAGAGCCTTTCTTTCAGTTGTGGGAGCCCATCTTTCCCAGTTTGAGAAAGCTCCTACTGCTTCTTTCACTAGTCGCATCAAGAGCTCCAGTTGCATTTCGTAGCTATCGTAGCCAACACCATCGACAGGTATGGAAGTTGTGCGATCGCAGGCTTTCTCTGCTTCAGAAACTGCCGACACAGAGATTATCTTGCACTATTTCATTGACTTCGTTATACCTTGCATTACAGTCCTCCACAGTTTTCTTTAGGTCAGCTTCCTGCTGCACCGAAAGTAGTGCTAGTGCGCCATCTTCTTGGTCGGCTTCAATCTCTGCCAATAATCCAGCCTTATAATCATTGCTTTCAAAAACTCTTCTCACTTCAGAAGAGAGCCTTCTGAATTCTTCCTTGAGCTCTGATTCTATCAGTCTATGTGCTTCTCTACAGAGAAAGTTGGCTTGCTTGGTGAAGCTGCTTTTTACAGAGGTTCTCTCCCTTTTCAGTTGCTCAACTGTTTTCCCTAATGCTTCTTCAGCCATTTTGCTTTGAATGTGATTCACTTAACTCCTATGTGTCAGCAGCACTTTGTCTTTGGACTTTTCTAAGCCGTTGATCTTTTCGTCTTCGCCGCTACACTGATGGTTGTCAACTGTCGAGTTATGTGGGAATTTTACACATCAGTATCTGCTTCTAACTCGAAAAAAGCATTAATCAACAACAGGGGACACAGGGAACAACTCCAAATCACTTTTTAGCTCTTGTATTTGGTAGTTCGTACAAGCTTACAGAGATTGTTCAATTTAACTTAAGTAGAGTGAATTAGGTTGACAACCTTAAAGCAGGAAACACAAAACAAAAGGAAACAAAGCAAAATAAAATGAATAAAATAATGCTAATAAAAATAGGCAATCACTTATCAGTAAACAAACCTAACGTAAATAAAGATTGTCTCATATAAACTGCCTCGATGTCGAACAAACTGTTCACTTGTTTCAGCCGTTATTTAGGCAGAGCATCAATATTCTAGGTATACTATTTAAACAAACAAGTGTTATGTCCGCACTTTGTATTTCTTTAAGAACACAAACTATGTACCATACATTTAGATATTAACCAATACACAACTATTCTCCGTATTGCACATTATCAAAATAAAATAACACAAAATTTAGTGGCAATTAGTCTTTAGATAGAGACTTCTTCATACCATCAGTGTCCCTGAGGTGACTATTTGCTGATGCGTTTTCCCTCTCATCGCATTTCCAAATCTCACTGCATTCTGAATCCGCGTGCGTGCACCTGCCATGCGAGTTTTCCTTCCGCGTCACTCGGCATTTTCCGACCCTTCTCGGCACTCGGTATTCTCCGTCTAATTAATTCAGGTCCGCAGTTTCGCCAATTTCTCGGATTTAAAGTCACGGTTTCGGTTCGCGTCTTAGCTTCACACTACCAGAGGTCAGAGTAAATTAATAATAGTTATACCAGAGGTCAGAGTAAATTAATAATAACAGTTATACCAGAGATCAGAGTAAATTATTAATGGCAGTTATACCAGAGGTCAGAGTAAATTAATAATGTTATACCAGAGGTCAGAGTAAATTATTAATAGTTATACCAGAGGTCAGAGTAAATCAATAATAGTTATACCAGAGGTCAGAGTAAATTATTAATAGCAGTTATACCAGAGGTCAGAGTAAATTATTAATAGCAGTTATACCAGAGGTCAGAGTAAATTATTAATAGCAGTTATACCAGAGATCAGAGTAAGTTATTAATAATAGTTGTACCAGAGGTCAGAGTAAATTAATAATAGTTATACTAGAGGTCAGAGTAAGTTATTAATAACAGTTATACCAGGGGTCAGAGTAAATATTAATAGCAGTTATACCAGAGGTCAGAGTAAGTTATTAATAGTTGTACCAGAGGTCAGAGTAAATTAATAACAGTTCTACTAGAGGTCAGAGTAAAGTAATAGCAGTTATACAAGATATCATTCAAAATAATAGCAGTTATAACAGAGGTCAGAGTAAATTAATATCAGTTATACAAGAGGTCAGAGTAAATTATTAACAGTTACACCAGAGGTCAAGGTAAATTAATGTATTAATGTATTAATAAATTAATATATAAATTACTAATAATGAATTAACAGTTATACCAGAGGTCAAAGTTAAAGTTATGGCAGTTATACCAGAGGTAAGAGTAAAGTAATAGCAGTTATACCAGAGATCAGAGCAAAGACAGACAGGGGGCAGGGCAGGTGATGCCACATGGCATAATAACATGACCCAGCGTCCAACTCGCCTCGCCGTGTGGAGTGTTTAGACGTGATATGGCACTCCGCCGGATATTACCCAGACCGTGCCGAGCGGTTCGACGTGTCACACGTCCGAGTCCAAACGAGTTTAGGGACACGGTAAGCTAATAGGTTTGCTCGGTGGGCGTGGCCTGTGACGTCACGTGACGTCGTCGATTCAGCCGGGGTCCAACTCCCCCCACTGTTCCGAGTACTTTGACATATCACACGCCCAGTTCTGAGCATGTTTTTTTTTTGTGATTATTTGGACTAATGGTGGGGGCGTGGCTTGATGTGACGTCACGTGACGTCATTATATTACCCACTGTCCAACTCCCTATGCCACGCTGAGTCCGTCGATATGTCACATGCCCATATGCCAGTGGGACTGCGCCCATTTTAATACCCATAATGCCCTTCTGCACAAGAAGGGTAATGCTATCTCCCATGATGCAATTCACCGCTGTTTGCTTTGATATATGACAAAGTGTCTGTGCTGAGAGACAAAGTCCAAATCCGTGACGGCGTGGCAGAACCAGGGCGTTGGCTTACACTATTCCAGGCCGTCAGATGGCTTTTTGCAGGCGGTCTGGAGGTTCAACTTTTTAGGTTCTTAATTGATGTGTCGTCGGGATAATGGGGGACGGTAGCGATCGAAGGGGGCCAAGCACTCAAAACGCCTATGTGCGTCTGGAGGTTTGAGCCAGAGAAAGGAAGCTGATTCATGGGCTTTTTTTTCTCTTTCCCTGCACCCTCCCCCCTCTGGTTCTGTTGCCTTGTTGGGGAATTTCAAACTCCTATGGAGATTCCCCTGGAGCTCATAGCAGCCACGGTGCTCTCTTCTGGGCATGGGATGTTGGATATTGTGGGAGGGGATCCCATGCACCTAAATGAACACCGTGGCTGCTCTGAGTCTTTGTAATGTTTTATCAGGCTGCAGAGATGAAGGCCAAATCCTTTACAAGGTGACAGAACCAGGGTGTTTGTGTGCTCTAGGCCACGTTGCCTGGCTTTTGGCACAATAGATTAGAACAGTATACATATATTATTCGCGCTGGGCGGCAGAACCGAGGCGGAACCAGTGCACTGACTGGCTTTTAATTGCCATTCTCTGCCTTCTTTCTCTTTCCAAGTTTTTGCTTATCTCTCTTCCTACTCCCTTCTTTCCCTCACCCTCTTTTTTTTTTATAATCTCTCATCCTTCTCCCTTATTCCCTTATCCTGTTTTTGCTTATCTCTTTTCCTACTCCCTTCTTTCTCTTTCCCTGTTTTTGCTAATCTCTCCTCCTACTCCCTTCTTTCCCTTACCCCTTTTTTGCTTATCACTACGCCTACTCCCTTCTTTCCCTTGTCCTGTTTTGGCTTATCTCTCTTCCCACTCCCTTCTTTCCCTTACCCTATTTTTGCTTATCTCTCTTCCTACTCCATTCTTTCCCTTACCCCTTTTTTGCTTATCTCTCCTCCTACTCCCTTCTTGCTCTTTGCAATAGAGTTTAATTTTTTTTTTTTTCTGTTTCCCTCGTGTGTTTTTTGTTCATGCTGATAGACAGGCACACACACACACACACACACACCAGGAGAGGGCATGTGTACACTATATATCAGCCACTATGTGCACACCAGGTCCTACACACACGGCAGATCTGCCTCTTGTACAGGTGTATATTCGGTACAGAAAGAAGCACCAAGGTTGTGCTGAGTCTATAAATGCTGTCATTTGTCATCCTTAAGGTTACAGAGTCTTCACTTGCAGAAGGTGAACGTAGTAAATGTAACCAAAGTGATAAAGTTCATTAAGTGGTTTGGAGAAGGGCAGACCGAGTGAATAAAAAACAATCAAAGCTTTTGCCCTTTCACTAATCCATGGTGGTACATGACATGACAAACCGGATGCACTCCCTCCGAAGCTCCAGGTTTCTAAGACCTTAAATGGGTTTCATTGGTATATTGGTGGTCATGAAGTGATTTATGTAGGCCATGCATAAGATTTGTTAAGTGGGTTTTTCTTCATCTTTCCCTTTTCCGAGCACATTTCTTCCCTATGAGAGGTACACAAGACACGCCAGGAGTAGGCATGTGCCTGTCCTGTATCATCCGCTATGGGTTTACCAGCTCCTCCCCACTCTGTATGTTTGCCTCTTGAATTTTGAACTTGATGACAGACAGGCACAGAAGAGCTGCCAGGGGTAGGCATGTGCCCGCCCTATAGCGGCTGATATGGGCACACAAGCTCCTCTCCACAATGCGGCTCGGTCTCATGAACAGTTTTTTTCTCTTCTTTTTCTCTTTAGAAAAAGCCACGAAAGAATGTGGTTGTGTAAACAAAAGAAGAATTTATACTACTTAAATCCATGTCCTAGATTACAGCGTTCTCTGTAAAGAAAGAACGACCAGGTTTGGGACTAAAACACATTCCTAAAATGTACCAGCCACAAAAAAGTCTAAAGTCCCAGCATCAAACTTTATTTTTTGCATGTTTAAGTTCCAGGCCAGAGTCTAAATGAACTTTACGGTTCACAGAGCCTGTGCTTGCACAGTGTGTACACGAGTGCATGTGATTACATGATGGAGTTCATGTATTCAGAAGAGAAGGGCAGATGAATGAATGAGTGCACAGTGATGAAGTTTGTGTAGTGGTGTGGAGAAGGATGGACCAAGTGAATGTGTGCACAGCATGATAGAAATGACCAAGCTCCAAAGTACCCATGAGCACTGAGAATTAGTTTTCATCATGTTTGAGCACCAGGTTTGTATCTAAATGAATCTCTAGTGTACAGAGACTGGGCATACAGAAGGCTGTTGGTAAGGATTTTTAACTGCATGAAAGGTGAGTATTTCTTTATGTACAAGCATGTAAAGAATCGTGCTGTTTTTATTCCCAAACTCAATTTGTGATTCTTTTTGCAAGTGGAGGTCAAGTGGAGCCACTGCTGATTCCCAGCTCTCCCTCTCCACAGTATATGACAGTTAAGTATTCTACTGAAATATCAGATGTCTATATGCAGAAAATAAGTGTATATAGAGATCTGATTGGTATGTTCATCAGTATTCATGCAGTGTTTGGGAACCTTTGCATGAATACTGATAAACACCAATCATTGCCAGAGAAACGCATTTGTACATGCATTTTGTTTTGGACCACTTTCTTATGGAGAGTTCATACTAAAATAACAAATCCATTACGAGTAACTACTTAATCGTGGTGTCTTTTTTGTCTTTTGTATTAATATGCTGTGTTGTGTATATACGCTCCTGAGGTTCCAGTGGCCACTCTGTGCAGCTTAAGACGGTTTCTCATCAACGCCTTGGGTGGTTCCATGAAATTCCGGAGTAAGCACGGGAGCTTTGAGGATGTATATGAGAGGAATTAATGTCAACAGACTGCTACATTGACTCAGGACTACATAGCTTACGACACTGTTGTGGTGGGTCTGATCTCCAACAACGACGAGACGGCCTACCTACAGGAGGTTAAAAACCTGTAGAGATGGTGCCAGGAGAACAACCTTCTCCTGAACGTCAGCAAGACAGTGGATAGTACGGAAGCCGAGGAGCTTTCGGAGGTTGTAACGCGTGCGGTTGCCAAGCTCGATATAAGAATATGGTTATGAGGCTATGCCTCAGGTTGAAGAGATACTTGCCCCCTATCTCTCTCCCGGAGTCGTCTCTTCCCCTAATACTCCGACATTACCCACGAAGCCCCTACGTAATACATCTGCGCTCGTGTGTAAAGCCTATGCTTCAGCAGGTCAAGCTGCTGCTTCCGTGCACACCATGGCACCCCCCACATACAACTCGCGCAGCAGGTCAGCCTGACATGCCTGCAACACCGCCATGGTGTGCACGGAAGCAGCAGCTTCCGTGCACACCATGGCGGTGTTGCAGGCATGTCAGGCTGACCTGCTGCGCGAGTTGTATGTGGGGGTGCCATGGACGGCCATTTTGATGAGCTTCGCCGTACGGCGGATCTGGCTCTCAGAGCCACTAAGGAGACCGCTAGGGCCATTGGCCGGTCTATGGCTGCCCTGGTGTCTACAGAAATACACCTGTGGCTCGCGCTATCAGACATGACTGGGCTGTATTGCTGGACGCTCCGCTAACTCCTTCTGTCCTTTTCGTCGATTCCATACATTTGGTGGTTGAGAGGTTTCAGGAAAATAAGAAACAGGCGGCGGCATTCCAGCGTTACCTCTCACGCCGCCCACATGGGGCTGCTCGGCGTGCTCAGCCCCAGCCGCAGCCCTCCGTCTACCATCGGGAGGTTCAGTAACGCAGTGTCACGACTCGCTCTCACCCTGTGAGGAGTCCTACGTGGCGCTCGGCGTCGAAGCCTCGTGACCTGACAGATTTGAGGACTGTCATCTTCAACAGGAGGGCTTCGTCGAAAAGAACCTGACACGTGGACCTGGCTGTGGAAGGGCGTGTCACCAGACCAGGAGAAGCTCAATCGTCTCTGCCCGGTGCGTGCACTGGACACCTACGTCCACAGGACGGGTCCTTGGAAAAGGTCCCATCAGCTGCACGTCTGCTACGGCTTTCCCAAGAAAGGACTCTCTGCTAATAAGCAGACTCTGAGCAGGTGGATTGTTGACGCTATCACGTCATCTTATGAGTCCTCTGGTCTCCACGCTCCCTTCGGGGTCAGAGCTCACTCCACTCGGAGTGTGGCTGACTCTAAGTCTTGGTCCTCTGAAGTTCCTCTCCAAGACACATGTGATGCTGCAGTTTGGTCCGCCCCACTGAACTTTGTGCGGTTCTATAAACTGGACCGCAGTGCCACTCCTGGCCCCTCGGTCCTCCTCTAGATGTGTACACATACACACTGGGCACGGACTGGTCAGTCTGGCGTGATTGGACACTTGTTCCATCAGAACCAGGGCGTTTGTGTGCACTAAGCTACGTCAGATTATGGTTCTATGGGGAGTCAGTGCTTATGGTTCAGGGTCCAAAAACATGTCTTGTGTCACTGTGGTGAAATCATAACCGCTATGTAAAATTCATTTGGTTTGACATGATGTTTCTGCTTCCTTAACTTTCATTCTAACCAATGTATTTTTCTTTGTGCTAGTGGTGGCATAGAGTCCTGCTGAAATCACGACTCTCCATCTTCCCAGTCCATTAGAGTTAAGTTTCTACTAAAGTATCAGATCTCTGTACACTTATATACAGCTCTGCTCTCTGCCTGCTCTCACATTTATTCTTTTCTTTTCTGAATGTGGAGGATGAGAATTCACTGGATTTACACAAGAAAATGGCACCATAAGGATCAGAAAGCATGATCTTTCACCTACTGATATCAGAACCTATGCTAGCAACCACAACTTCTTAAGAGGGTGTTTCACAGGGATATATATTATATATATATATATATATATATATATATATATATATATATTGATAGATTAGTATAAGACATGTGCCGGTATTCGGTCATGCAGTAAATCGCAGTAATGAACATTTAGTTCAGTTTAGAGCTATATTTATCCCCTTGGGGCAATTAATTTAAGCTGTTTTGGTGCTTCACACAATCAGAACACACATACAAATGTTAATACCTTAATAAATTACAAAATAATTCATCTAACACAGTATGCACAGTATTGTTATCGCAGATATTTCAAAATAGCGTGAATAATTGTAGATCCAGATGTAGAAGTTTAGAACGTGTCTTAGCTGCTTTTTCGTGCTAGTACACTGCGTGTATGCTGTGTAAAAGAGACATGCGCACTCTGACGGAAACAGTCTCCACGTGGAGGAGAAAAGCATGGCGTAAGGTGGAACACTGACGATAATTTATGCCCCTTTTTAAAGGGTAAAGTCAAAGGTTTGGAAATATTTTGGGTAGCGGAAAATGCTGAGGGACTGCTGGTGGAAGACGATTTCCCTTTGTGTGAAACATGTGGAGGGAAAGTAGCAGCCAAACACCGGAACACATAAAATTTTTTTCCCACGGAATTGAATACCGTGATAAAACCTTACGGTATTGTGCACTTGCCGGCTCGTGCTGTGGCTGTAGTGCAGCAGATCCAGGACATCACCATCCAACATCGCACGTGCCGAACAATGTGCCGCGGCTTGTCTGAGCTTCAGAGTCCCTGAAATTTGTATAATATTCCTTAGATGAAGAACCAGAGGCTCACCATGCAACATCGCAAGACCAAAAGAGCACAGAGGCTCTGCTGAGCTCCAGAGCATGAGTAACTTAAACTTTTTTTTCATGCTCCAGAGATCCAATCCACTTTCCCGTACAGGGTGGTAGGACCAGGACGTTCTCTTACACTAAGGCATTTTGGCAACGTCTTTGGCAGCTCAGTTTGCAGGCGCTCTGGAGGTCCCGCTTTTGAATCGTTTCGCAGTGATATTTATGTAGCACGAGCAATTGAAACGATGATGAGCATCACGTGGTTCTCCTTTCTTCTCTTTTCTTTCTCTTTCCATGCACACTCTCACACCAATAGATTAGAATGCAACACGCACTTAGATTAGATTAGATTAAAAGGGCACGTTTTTATAGTTATTTTAAACGGACACGCATGAACATACAATAACGGACGGGGAGTGTGGGTGAGTGAGCGGTTTATATTGGAGCTGGGAGTGAGTGAATAACTAGCTCCAGCTGTGCAGCCACCGAAGGGGGCGTGGCAGGTGGATTCTCGACAGTAATAGCAGTTATACCAGAGATCAGAGTAAAGTAATAGCAGTTATACCAGAGGTCGCGGTTAAAGTTATGGCAGTTATACAAGAGATCAGAGTAAATAATTAATAGCAGTTATACCAGAGGTCAGAGTAAATTAATAACAGTTATACCAGAGGTCAAAGTAAATTATTAAGAGCAGTTATACCAGAGATCAGAGTAAATTAATAAGCGCAATGGGTGGAGTTAAACACCCACCGAGCAAACCTATTAGCTTACCGTGTCCCTAAACTCGTTTGGACCCGGACGTGTGACACATCAAACCGCTTGGCATGGTTTGGGTAATATCCGGTGCAGTGACATATCTACGCCGTGTGACGTCACATGATGTGAGGTGGACGTGAACGCACAAAAAACACAAAACGAAAAACTCTGGAGACACAGGCGTGTAACACGTCTAAACACTCGGCACGGCGAGGCAAGTTGGACGCTGGGTCAAGTGATTATGCCATGTGACATCACCTGCCCCGCCCCCTGCCTATCTTTGCTCTGACCTCTGGTATAACTGCTATTAATTTACTCTCATCTCTGGTGTAACTGCCATAACTTGAAAAAGAAATATACTTAAGTTGTAATGTTTTGGATGCACTTTTTATATTTTTATTATACTATACTAAGTGCATATTAAATGTGTTATTTTGGAACAACTTCAGGTATATTAAATGATAATTAAGCTATGATTAAGATAAATTTAAAGGTAATTGCAATATAATTTAATATACTTAGTTGTGTTAAAATGGAATAACTATGTATATTTAGTGTAATTTAAGTGTACTTCTTTAAATTATATTTATAATATACTTTAATTCTATACTTGAAGTACAGTTGAAATATAGTTTATGCTTCGAATTAATGTGTTCCCAGTATATTTACATCATAACTAGGATTGTATTAGCAGAACAGATTTGATAAATCATTCAGAATTATATCAATATATTTTTATTGTATAAAATAAATACAGTGCAATAAACACCTTTAGTACAAAAAACATTCAACATTTTATCAAATTCACACAGTCTTAGAAAACTCAAAAACTTTCATTTACTAATGCTACTAATTTAGTAATCTTCTGCACAAACAGCTCAAATGCACTAAAAAACTAAGTGCAGAAGCAAAGTGCATTTTCATAAAACAAGTGTTGCATGCTGAAATAAATGAAGTTCCAGACGTGCATGATTTAATGGGTTCGTTTATTGTATTTTATTTTCTCTTTCTGCTTCCAAATGGAAGCGCTAATTCCAAGCTTTTTCACACACCAAAACTCTCCGCTTTCTTTCTTATTAACTCTTTGTTTTCAGTCCTTGCTTGTACCTTTTTTCCCCTGCTAGAGCCCCCTACAGTTAGATTGCTAGCACAACATGCCTTCTTGAGCATTCATCACAGCAGTTTGAGCAGTTTCATGCATTTACACAAACATTTCTCCAAACCGGACTTTATGCATTAAACCCATCATAAATCAAAAGAACACAACCATCAAAATGAACTACATAATGCAAAACAAAAAAACATCTGGGTGGGGGTATTATTTTCCTTCACCACAGAAACCTCACCTTACATAAGCCCCACACAAGCAAATAACAAAAACACAAAAAAGCAAAAACAGTGGTAGAACGGACTCTATTTAAAACAAACATAAATCAACATAAATCCTTATTGTTACATTTTCTGTGAATGAGGGGTCGCACCTCAGACACTGTGGTACTTGGAAATTCTTTTATTACAGTGTCTGTGAAAAGATAAAAATAAACTTTTTAAACACAAAAGCAAAGTTTACCACTGTTCTTTTTTAACTTTGTATTGCAATCCAATATGAAGTATTGATATTTCTCTGAATTTTCTCATTTTTCAAGACGATAAAATGAAATGTTCTACATTGCACACATTTTTAATACTTAATTCTAACATGATTAGACATGAAATATAAATTATTCATGTAAATATAGAATAAGAGTTTACACAACATTTCAAGGTATGACAACAAAGCTGATAAACTGTGCTGAAGTACAAGTACCCGGCTCACAATTACTGTATAATAATGTACAAGACTTTTAAATGTTAAATTACTTTACATGTAAGAAGATCAAAGTTATTAAAAGGGGGATGTTTTACAGGAACTAAACATACCTATGAGCACATTGACCATGTGAGGGTCCAACTGGTCCTTTGAGGTTTGAATACCACATTTCCCTGTGAGTGTGCATCTGACTAAAAGTAATGTAAGCAGGTCTTGGGTAAAAAGAGAAACTCATGATTCGTTGAGTCTTTTGAATATCCTCTTTGGGATCAGAATTAGCGAGGGAAATCTGAGTAGAACAAAAAACAATCAAGACTGTTATGAAATACAGAATGAGACAGCTAAAATTAATTATTGCAACTATTACATTTTGATAATCATTACCAATTCAGGGGATGCAGGAAGTCATAGCTCTCCAGAACTCGGGCTTTAACTTGAGCTGCAAGATGAGCCTCATTTCATGGCCTCTAAGACATTTTTAAGAGATGCAACAATCCAAGGAAGCTCTACAAGAAAAATTATTTAGTTAATTTAATTTAATTTAAAAATATTTATTTTCTTCAGCACCGTTTTTGAATAAAGTTCAGTAGCTATTATTTTACATGGATAATTTTGGTGTGTTTTTTTATCCGGTATCCAAAACTATTGGTGCTAAATCAGCTATCAGGAAGTATGATCCAACCTAGCGATCGGTATTCATAAAATCCACTGTTGGCCGACTTATAGTTATTAACATAATTATTTGTTAAATTGACCTTTTAGGTTACCAGTTTCTCTGTGCATGTGAGGCCTCATATCAGCTTCAGTTAAATATTTAAAACATTACTTACAATCAAACAGAACTCACAGGTTGGATTAACAGTACAAAAGCTAGAATGAGTGGCAGAAAAATTTTGTATTTAAAATAAGAGAATAATTTTGTAACACAAAAAAACAAACAAAAAAATAACACTATGGGTTGACCAGTGGCTTGAAACATTAAATATATATGTTTCATGTTTACAATTTTAATTCTTGTCAACTTACCTTTCAAATCTTTGACAACAACATCATCATCAAGCACTACATGAGTTTTCTGGGGAGACGTCCCCTGTAGCAGGCTGTTCTCAAATTCTGTTCTTCCATCGTTATCTTCTTGTTCACCGTCACTATCCAGCACAGCCTGGGTGTGTAACATTGGATAAAAGGTTAGAATACAGTTAATTATAAAATGACAGTGCATCTGGAAAGTATTCACAGTAAGTCTATAACGATTTATCGAGTAATTTGATTTATTTTAAAAGATGGTATTTCTAATTGAACTGTTTACTTCGACTCTATGGGTCATGCTAAATTTATAATCTTTACCTCTTCTGCAAAAACATAGGAAAACCAGATGTCTATCAAAACATGATATGCAAACAGCAAATATCAGGGTGACAAGCCCACTGCCTGAATTTAAAGAGGTCATATGATGCAATTTTGTGTTGGGACAAATCCCACCCCACTGGATCACTAGACAATCAGAGCACACTGCACCCCTCTTGGAAAGAGGGGCTTTGTAGAAATCAATGTGTTTGAGAAACACAGATCATAAAGAGCTACAATAATGAGCAGTATGTGTAAAATAAAGATTTTTGAAAATTAAGGCATGTTAAAATATATTACACCCAATACACGTATTAATGATCCTTGCAAATAGCAGCATATGACCACTTTAAACATGTTTCCAGTCTGAATAAAAAATCTAAATTAGACACCAGGAATGGAACATTTTGCTGCTTTAGAAATCTCCTTAGACAAATTAACAGCTAACATTTGCTCTATTAGGTCAGAATATATATATATCTAAAATAGAGGTGGAAGAATCTAAAGTTACCGAGATAAATATACCTTTAAAAATTAAAATATTGCTTCCTGCTCTGTTCCTTGATATTCTGATTCGTCTCTGTTCTGAAACAAGTCAATTTCAGTGTCATCCAAGTCATCAGACAATGGAGTGGAGGTACCAGGAACTGTTTTCTTCCTGTGCAACTTCTGGAGATCTCTGTTAAGTTCTCCCATTGCAACTTCAGCTGCATTTTGAGATACTTGTGGTTGTGGTTGAGATTTTGAGGTACTTGTGACCTAAAAACAACATGTGCATTTACAAAATTAACATTTTATCCCACCCCATGTAAGTCAAAAAGGAAGGAGGGAAAAAGGCAAGCAAAATATTGCTGTTAAACAGTCCAACAATCCTGAATGAAAGATAATCGTAAACATTTACAGCCTCAATAGGATTTTTCTTGCTGTGTACTGGTCTTCCAGATGTCTTCTCCTCTCTTAAAAGCATCCCATTTTTACAATAAAGTCTTTGTACACATCTGAAATTATAAATATATATCAAACCAAGGCATTATAGTTGTCAGACTGAGCTGAATGAACATAAACAACACATAAAAGTATATTCCACCCAAGAATTTAAATGAACCCTAGAGCCTTTATTTGCCCCTTATTGCAATACAACCTGTATGCATTTATTTGTTCTTGTGAACCCAAACATTATATTAAAAAAAAGTTTTTTTTTTTTATTTCCAAACAATGGAAATGATATTTAATAGAATCTATAAGATTACATAATGACTTGACATGGGAAGGGAGGCATCCAAATTGTTGTGGAAATAGAGAACATAATACAACCCTGTAACGCCCCCTGCCCTACTTAGTTGTGTCAAGTCTAAGCTCTTTAGGGTGGGGAGACGGGTTCAATAACTTGGGGTCTCTTGACTATAGAAATTACAACACCCTGATACCTGAACTCTGAAATAAACAATAAAACAGTTTTGCATTCTTTTTTTTTTGCTATATAAAATATATTGAGATATGAATTATATAATATATTTAAGTAATTATGTTGACGTGTATAATAATAATGATATATAGGTATGAATAAAAATAGTCAATAGATATTATAACAAAATAAATTACTGTCCAATCCACTTACTGAATAAACAATGCAAACAGTTCAAATATTGTGATGCACTTAAATACCCAGCAAGAAATATGCACTCAAAGGAAAACACTTAAACACTCTTACTGGTAACTATTTTAGTAACGGTGCAACTGTAAACTCTAAACCAACACATATTACACAAAGTGTAAATTTCAACATAAAATATTGGTGGGCCCACTCACACAAGCAAACACTCACAATTCAATTCAATTCATGTTTATTTGTATAGCGCTTTTAACAATGAACATTGTCTCAAAGCAGCTTTACACAGATAATGTGGTGATTAAACTTAAATATGTTCTTTATAAGTGTAAGTTTGTCCCTGATGAGCAACTGTGGCAAGGAAAAACTCCCCAAGATGCATAAGGAAGAAACCTTCAGTCACTGTAGCAGACTGTTGACATTAACTAGGGCTGGGCGATATGGCCTAAAAAAAAAAATCCCCCATTTTTTCCCAAAAATCGGATTTGCGATTTAAATCGATTTTTTCCCCTGCTTAAAATCAATCTGCATATGACAAAAAAAATTTTTTTTTTTTATTTTTAACTTTATTAAATAAAGTTTTACCCTTTTGGGATTATAACCCACTTTGGGTTAAAGTGCAATCAGAAACAACAAGCCAAAAATACAAGCTGGCGGCCCTGCCTTTGTAAATTGTGAAAATAGAACGTAACATAACATAAAATGAGCAAACCTACAAAGAAAAATGTTTTATGAGTGTTTAAACATGGAAGATGATTAAAATTGCACCTGAGGTTTTGAGTGATTTTGCCGTTACTTTTCTCCAAAACTCCACAGTAAAATGACTGTTTATGAGTGTTTGAAAATTGTGATTTAAATAATCAGATTTTTCTGTTTCTTAACGGAAACCCGTTCTGAAGCGTCTTTACATGTATTTTGGTCGCCTCCACCACCCGTACCGGAAGTGTACGATTGGACGCGCAACACTAAACAAAGTGCGGCTGCTTAACCGTGTATTTTCAACATGCGGCTGCTTAACTTTTCTTGGGAACGAGTTCTTCTCTGCTCTGCCATGTTGTTTGTGTATCTCTGTGGCAAACACGCGGGGGGAGGGGCTGAGTTCGTTCGAAACTATGGGAGCCCAGAGGGGAGCGTCGGCGGACATTAAAGAGAAAACCGATTTTTATTAAAACAGATCGATGTGAACTACACATTCAAGTTAATCGATAAAATCTATTTATCGCCAAGCCCTACATTAACGTCATTAGTGGGAAGATCCACGGAGGGGAGAGGGGCAGGAACAGTGGTCACTGGAACCTCAGGAGCATGTTTAATGAGAGAGAGAGAGAGAGAGAGAGAGAGAGAGAGAGAGTGACAGGAAGAGAAGGATATGGATTATTAAGTGTCCCTATTGGTGTATGAAAGTTAATGTCACTGTGCAGTTTGGACTCCGGCAAGACTCGCTATGGCAGCATAACTAAAAGAGAGAAGCAAAAGGAAACACAGACATGAGGGATCTCTGGGATAAGAGACGACCCACCACACCACCGTCAACAAACCTGAGTGAACGTGTGAATGTGAGGGGACGACAGCATCCAAATATCCCAGTTCACCAAACACTCCATATCCATGATTCCTCCAGATCTGAGCCTTTACCTAAGAAAAAAATCTACTGATAAAAGGCTTGACTAAATAAATAAGTTTTCAACCTCGACTTGAACACTGAGACTGTGTCTGAGTCCCGAACACTGGTTGGAAGGTTGTTCCATAACTGTGGGGTTTATAAGAGAAAGATCTGCCCCCTGCTGGAGTCTTCATTATTTGAGGAACCAAAAAATAGCCTGCACCTTTTGATGCAAGTAGGCGTGGAGGATCATCCTGGTACAGAAGTTCACTCAGATACTGCTGCGTGAGAGCGTTAAGTGCTTTATACGTCAGTAGTAGTATTTTATAATCAGTGTGAGATGTAATTGGGAGCAGTGTAGATGATTAAAACAGGGCTGATGTGTTCATATTTCCTAGATCTAGTGAGGACCCTTGCTGCTGCATTCTGAACTAACTGAAGCTTATTTCTGCACTTACTCCAACACCCAGACAGTAAAGCATTACAGTAGTCTAATCTAGATGTTACAAAAACATCAACTAGTTTTTCTGCATCCTGTAACGACATCATATTTCTAATTTTAGCAATATTTCTAAGGTGAAAGAAGGAGATCCTGGTAATATTATTCACGTGAGACTCAAAGGAAAGACTCGGGTCAATAATCACACCAATGTCTTTGACTGCTGTACACACTGAAACAGAAACACCATCCAGAGATGCTGAGGATGGGTTCCCCTTTTGAGTCTGGTTCCTCTCAAGGTTTCTTCCTCATAACATCTAAGGGAGTTTTTCCTTGCCACAGTCGCCACGGCTTGCTCATCAGGGACAAATGCACACCATTCACCATCACTGTTGATTTGTGTAAAGCTGCTTTGAGACAATGTCTGTTGTGAAAAGCGCTATACAAATAAACTTGACTTGACTTGACTTGACTACGTAATTGGAAAGTTTACTTCTAGCTGCATGTGGTCCTAGTAAAAGTACTTCCGTCTTATCTGAGTTGAGCAGAAGAAAGTTATTAAGCATCCACTGTCTAATGTCCTTTACACACTTCTCAACATTGTTAAGCTGATCTCACTCATCTGGCTTTGCTGAAATATACAGCTGTGTGTCATCAGCATAGCAATGGAAGCTAATCCCATGTTTATGAATGATTTCACCAAGAGGCAGCATATATAAAGAGAAAAGCAGTGGGCCTAAGACAGATCCTTGAGGAACACCAAACTTTACCTCAGAGAGTGTGGTCAAATAAGACCTGAGCCAAGAGAGAGCTGTTCCCTTTATTCCTACAACGTTCTCAAGTCTAGCAAGCAGTATAGTGTGATCAATGGTGTCAAAAGCTGCACTGAGGTCGAGCAAAACAAGTAAGGAGACAAAACCCTGATCAGAGGCCAATAACAGGTCATTTACCACCTTAACTAGCGCCGTCTCTGTGCTATGATGAGGCCGGAATCCTGACTGATATATTTCAAAAATGTTATTCATAAGTAGGTGTGAGCAGAACTGCTGTGCTACAACCTTTTCTAAAATGTTGGATATAAAGGGGAGATTTGATATCGTGTAACTTCTCTATCCAGCTAGACAGACAGCGAACAGGCGAGATGTTGATTCATAGCTTTTATTCTTCCTGTGGCTTTCATGAATCTTTCCTCTTTTAACTTTATCATTAGAATTAAAATTAAAATTGAAATTGTAAAACTGTAAACAGAAATAGAAAATACAGCGATTAGAATTGTAATCAAATTGCATTCAAAATGAGTAGTCAACTGAGCAGTATTTACTGCCTAAAGCATTCAAAGAAACATAAAATCACACATTAAACATTACATTGTCATGTGCATTTAAAATTATATTCTAAGTAATTGCTTGTAATCCAATCCAACAAACCCAAATTAGCCTAATAATCACAACAAAAAAATGCTAGCATACGGCACTACCTAATGCTCACACTGCACTTTACATTTTGTTTTTAGCAACATTTATATCGCTTGATTAATGAATTTACATATTTTAACATCTTTAACCTACTAAACATCATATTTATGACAAATAATAGCGACTTACAGCCTTGTGCGGGTCACGACTTCACCATACAAGCTGCTCTTCAGCCATGACACTTTTCAATTAACTCAACTCAACACGAGGCATACAGAAGTTACTATATACAATCCTCGCCACAAGAGGGTCCTTAAAACTCAACATATAACCAGAATCACCATTACAATTAAACTGAACCATTACACTGCCAGTTTGAAGGATTTTGGTACATAACCAGTGCTAATGGAAGAGTTTATTATTTTTAAAACAGGTTCAATTACCTCTGGAGCTATCTGTTTAAAGTAACTAGTAGGCAAGGGATCAAGAATGCAGGTTGATGATTTTGATGACCCCAAACTCACCAAACTTTAGTGTATACAAGGGGTTTCCTAACTCTTATGCCGCCATGACGAGTTAAAGGGATACACACTCATTTTCAGATCACATAAAAAATGTTAATCTCTTTAAACACAACACAGTTTAATGAATAGTGTACTTTAACCTTATTATAAAACCAACCTTTTCAGACACAAATATCTGAATAGGGCAGTTATTTAAAATAATCTTTTAAATAAGTATGACTGTAGCTTTTATATGCACATATGTTTATTAAAAGAAACATAACTAGTAAGAGGGTTACAACAATGTTTGTTCAATATTGCCTTTTTCACTTATTAAAGCTTGTGGTGGTTTTGTGGGCGGGGCTAAGGTGCAGGAGAAAAGTACCTCACTACACATCGAGCTGCTCTTCAGGTTGCCTACTAACATGGCAAACATTAGCACAAACATTAGCATCAGCTTTTACCACCACACCCTGTCATTTCCATCACCACACACATTTTTTTTAAATATTTAAAAAGTTCTCATCACACATTAAATATTTATCCACAGTTTATGATAGTGCTCTACTTAGTATAAATATTCAAGTTATTTATTTTTAAATAAACTCTTACCCGATCTAATATTACATTTCAGACTGGGACCGGTGTGCACTTCAGCATTTGGTCCTCAGGGCAGTTAATTGATCTCATTAACAAATATATAATTAATGTACATTGTGGAAAAACTGGTAAAACTCGTTACAAAAATGATCTTAGACAATTCTCGAGTGGAATAAGTGATTATTTTTTAATAACAGCTGTATATTGAGATGTGGTGGAAATGACATTTGTTCATTGCAGGTCGGAAAAAATGTCAAATATTAACAGTTTCTCTTGTAATCCATGTTTGTCCTCTAACAGACCTTAAAACTAGAGAAATGATTTAAACTTATGGGAATGTGTTGTCTAACTTTTGATCAACTTCACAAGGCTAAAAGTGCACCTAGTTGAAGAAATGCCTATTTATGTTTAATAAAAGTTCTCAGTGAATCATGAATAATAAAGCAAATAATAATATAAACATTTATGAAATCGTTGTTTCGATTATATATTTTTTATTCTATTAACTATTTTATAATAGCTATCCTATTTTTATTTATGTAGAATATTATTAGATACTAGATAAATTATTAGTCTTTTTATACTTCTATAAGTATGGGTAAATTCTATAAAACGTAGAAAATAAAGTTGTTGTTTTTAGCTGTGTGATTTGGGTCATTTTCCTGTTTTTCTGACACTGGCAGCACATTTCACTCCAGAATGCCAGGATAGTCTGGAGATTTGATTGTACTCTGTACAGATTCACAACCCTTTAAATAAGCAGACTGACTGATTAGAAGTTTAAAGACACATGTGATGCTAACTGAAGGACACACTTTAGTTTATCATGTTCCTGTAGTCAAATTATTTTCTTTTATACCGGTACCATCATTTTTGTCCAGTCCAGTTTCTTTAAATTGTTTTTTATAGCTGCCTCTATGGAACCACAATTCAAAAGCAATGTCTGATTTTTATTAGTTAATTTTTAGTACATTTTTATTTGATTATTACTTTTGTCAGTTTCAAATTATTTCAGGGACATTTGTGTTTCTCTTGTTTTAATGGAAGGGTACCAACAATTTTGTCTGCATCTGTATATATCCATGCACACTGATCAGGGAGAACATTGTGACATTAGAACATTACAAGCGGTGACCTGAATAACACTGATTATCTTTTGTATTGTATTATTAGGATATTATTAGGATTGGAATATTATTAGGCAGCAAGTAAACATTTTGTACTAAAGTTGATGTATTAGAATAAAAAAATACAACAATTAGTGCTTGGCCAAGGATTTGATTGAGTTTGACTGTTCACACTATTTTTAAAAAGGATTTTATGATTATGATAATTTATATTATTTATTTTTTTTTTTCCCAGATGACAATTTGTTTAAACATTCAACACAAGGGATTCAGCAACATGAGAAAATGTAGAGATGTTTGTAGTGCAGAAGAGGCTGACACGCTGTTTCAGGAGTTTCATAGCAGCAACATAGGTGCACATTTTGGCCAGCTTAAAACTAGAGATGCCATTTCTCAGCGGTACTACTGGCCTGGCATGTCAGCAGTCATAGAGAAATGGGTAGGCTTATGCACTGTATTAACATTTCCCTCATTGACTTCATAAATTCAATACCTTTTTAATTATATAATAATAACAAATTCATATAATTAAAATGTCCAGGTATAACAGTGTACAGTGTGCCAGAAAAATAAGAAAGATATAAAGCAGAAGACAGACCTCAAACCTATCAAGGTAACAAGAGCAAATTTACTGTTTATATTAAATTATAATATTTACACTTTATTTCTTGCTAAACATATTTACAAAATATGTAAAATAAAATTTTTTTTTTTCGATTCCCTGGTCGTCTAGTGGTTAGGATGCGGCGCTACTCACTATGGGCCGGGTTCGATCCCCGGTCAGGGACCGACCCCAGCCACTCTCGGTGCCGGTCCCAAGCCCGGATAAATGGGGAGGGTTGCATTAGGAAGGACATCCAGCGTAAAAACATGTGCCAAATCAAACATGCGGATGGTCCGCTGTGGCGCCCCCTGATGGGAGAAGCCGAAAGAAAGGAAAATATAATTTTTTTAATCATTATAAATGTTTTCTATTCATGTCTGTTTTTGCAGGTCAAGACTCCATTTGAACTGGTTGGAATGGACTTAATTGGAAAGTTGGCCAAATCTGACCAGGAAAATCAGTATATATGTGTGATAATAGATTATTGCACGAGATGGGCACAGGCATGTCACCTTAAATTAAAGTCTGCTGCAGAAGTTACTTAATCAATATTAATATTTGTTTTTACTAATTTGAAGTGCCGAAACGAATTTTAACAGATCAAATCAGAGAGTTTATCAACACAGTTAGTATATCCTGCTTCACAAATATTTTTATTTATGGAATGTTCTTTGTTGCGTAAACAATTTTATGTAAAATGACAATAACAGGTTTTTGTCATTTTACATAAATAATAATACATATCTTCTGTAGATCAACACTGAGGTCTGCAAAATGCTTGGCATAAAAAGAAGTCTTTGTGCCCCATACCACCCTCAGACCACGGATTGGTGGAGAGGCTCAATGGCACTTTATAGAGGTGAAGAATGCATCCACAACAGTTACTAAACATAATTACAGAAGAACTTTTCAATAAATGCATGTTCCTTTTGTTTAAATACAATAAAAAAGGTGAACGACTAAGGTACATTTTCATCATGCTTTTTAATCTGGAATGTGGCTCATTGGAACCGACATCACCGTGCAACAAGACGATAAGCCAAAGCGTACGGCACAAGCTCTGTAGGCATTTTTTAGAGAGCAAACAGTTGGCTGGAATGTTCTCCATCATGGCCAGTTACTGCACCCACATCCTTTTAAACTGCTCTGGGATGAACTGGATCACAAGATAGAAATTTTCAATTTGTGATGAACAACACTTTGGAAGGTTTTACAGGAGGCATGGCAAACTGCTTTAGCAGAATGTTTGGAGAAATGAACTATTCAGATGCAGAATCCAAGCTTGTGATGTCAAAGAATGTCAATATGCCTGCGGAAACAAAGTCAGTTCTTTCCAGGAAGTCACAGCTAAAACAGACTTTTTATACACAGTCTATATAACAGTTTGTCATCTGTTACCTCGTCTGCCACCATTATCTTCATAATTTTTGGTACATTAGGTTTAATAACCGAATGGTGTCCCTTCCACCCTTCTTTTTTTATTATCAATAATAACATGATTCAACCAGATTCAGCATGGTCCAGGCTGGAAAGGCTTGAGCTCATTGCACCTGCAGTGGAAGAGTCTAATGCTAGAAAATAAACGCTTTGCACATTTGCACCCAATCACTTATTAATATACCGATTATAATTTATCACTTTCTTTGGTAATGATGATTAATAATAAATTAGCAAAAGGTATCAGAAGTATTAACAGTAACAAAAATAAACAAAATAAATGACAGTGATATGTGTTAAGGTTTCATTTCTCTCCATCATGCCTATGTGCAATATGTTGTTGTCGTCCATTAAAGATTACTACAAATATAATTACTTAGTATTGTTTTATTTTCCATTTACATCTCAATGCATTGGCATAACATCAGTGCACGAGGGAACAGCAAACAGGTTATATTTTTCTCTCTTCTATATATTTAGTCAAAATAAAAGTCCCGTCAATTCACACATGCGCACAATGAACTCTTGCACATTTTTTTTTTTTTTTTTTTGGTATACAACAGTCAGTATCATAATCTAACATAATAGAAAAAATCATAATATTATTAAGCAACATAATATAACATATAACATGATGAGAACATAACCCAACACCCCCACTTGTTCTCATCATCTTAAGCCATGTATAATGACATCACAAATATTTAGTTCCCAAACAGAAAACATTTGAACTTTAGAATTTTAATTTTGATACAGATTTTGTCAAAACGTCTGCCACCATGTCTTCTGTTGGGCAGTACACAATTTGTATTTTTCTTTCACTGACAGCATCACGGATAAAGTGATATTTCACATCAATGTGCTTAGATCTAGATCTATTCACTGGATTTCTACTCAGTGCAATGGCCCCCTGATTATCACCATATATCGTGGTGCAAGTGTAAACACTACTGTCCATGCCATTAAGCAGTTGAGTTAAGTACATGCTTTCCTGAGTAGTGTTTGCTAGACCAATGTATTCAGCTTCGCAGGTCGACAGTGCCACTGTTGGCTGTTTCTTAGACTTCCATGAAATAACAGGGCCTTGTTCTGTCAGGCTGAAACAGTATCCTGAAGTGCTACGCCTATCTTCTTCAGAAGATGCCCAGTTAGAATCACTGAATGCTATTAGACTTAAAGTCTTGTCTGTTTTCTGGAAACAAAGCTCGTAGTCAGCTGTACTTTTTAGGTATCTCAGGACATGTTTAGCAGCTACTAAGTCATGTGTTTTAGGTTTTGCAAGGGTTTGTGACAGTTTACTGACTATCCAGCTAATGTCTGGTCTGGTACAGGTCATTGCATAGATCAAGCTTCCAACAAGTTCACGGTATTCTTTGGGGTTCTCAATCTCATGGTTGTTTTCTCCCTTATTCTTATCACATTCCACTTTTAATTCACTTGGGGTAGCTTTTGGTTTACAGTTTGACATTCCAAACCTTTCAAGCATTTTGAGAATGTACCTTTTCTGATTCATTTTAATTTCTCCCCTTTTTTGCTCAAACTGAATCCCCAAAAATAAGATATCTTCCCAGATCCTTCATGTTAAATTTGGACTTCATTTTTCTTTAAAATTGTTGAGCTGATCTTCACTGCTTGCTGTAATTATCAAATCATCTACCCAGATGATCACTGTGATTGTCTCATTTTCGATCTGCTTTCTATACACACAGTGATCAGACTGATTTCTTTCAAAGTTGTTTTGTTCAAGATGATCATTTAATAATTTGTACCAGTTCCTTCCAGACTGTTTTAAACCATACAGAGATTTTTTTAACTTGTATACTAACTTGTCTTCTATGTTGGATGTTTCTTCAAAACCCTCTGGTTGTTCTAAGTATATGTCTTCCTCTATTGGAGCATGCAGATATGCTGTTTTGACATCCATCTGATGAACAAAAATCATTCTGAGCGGCTATCTGCATTAATGCCCGTACAGAGGTGAGATTTGCTGTAGGAGCAAATGTCTCATGGTAGTCTATGCCTTCAGTTTGGTTGTATCCTTTTGCAACATACCTAGCCTTGAAGATTTTTCTCCTTTCTGCATTTTCTTTAAGGGCATATACCCATCTTCCCCCTACTGTCTTTCTGCCCTCAGGTAGAGTTGTCAATTCAAATGTGTCATTTTCTTTAAGTGAGTCCATCTCTTCCTTCATAGCACGTTCCCATCCGGGAGCATCAGGTGATATAAGGGCTTCTTTATAGGTTTGGGGAACTCCACACACTGCTCTGAAACAATAATCAACATTCACATTGGTTGCATCGTCATTAAAGTCTGTCAAGTAATCCTGTAAATACTTTGGGGCTCTCTTTTCTCTTGTCGAGTGGTAATGTTTTTGACTAGCCGTGTCTGTTGGACCTGTATTGTTTTCTGTGTCTACTTTTCCATAGTTCCATTATGTTCTGACACCTCTGTGTTGTCTGTATCTACACTCTCAATTTTCTCATCTAGGAGCTGGTTCTCTGTGCTTTCCTTACTTTGTGGGGCATCGCCGCTGTTCTCACTATCCTGTGTCCTGTCTCTGTAGCTTTGGATTTCTAAGTAATCTTCATCTGTTTGTGTCTGTTGTTCAACACTGCTCTTCCTAATGAATTTCACCAATCTATGTTTTGACACATTTCCTGTCTGTGGATTGTATACCAGATAAGCTGGGCTATTTTTACTATACCCCACAAATATTCCCTTCTCACATCTAGGGTCCAATTTCTTTTGATTGTGCTTGTACGCATAGCATTCTGATCCGAAAACCCACATTTTAGAAAGGTCTGGCTTTCTTCCTGTCAACATGAAATATGGAGTATTCTTAATTCTGTCGTTATAGCATCTGTTTCGGATATGAGTAGCAGTTTGGACAGCATAAGGCCACAGAACCTTTGGTAATCCCTTCTCTATTAATAGACACCTTCCCATTTCAAAGATGGTTCGCCATTGTCTCTCAGCTGTACCATTTTGATGAGGAGAGTACGGGGATGACGTATCATGTCTTATACCCTTTTCTCGTAAAAGTGACTGAAATGCATTGCCTGTGTATTCTGTACCATTGTCTGATCTTATGCATTTGACTCTACCGTATGGTGCACAGTCTGCAAGGAACTTCTCTGTCGCTAGAGTAGCGTCACTCTTGTTCTTAAGGAAGTAAACAGATATTGCCCCTGAAAAATCATCTGTAAATGAAATTGCATACTTATGTCCATCTTGAGAAATTGGTTCAATGGGACCTGCTAAGTCAGTGTGTACTAATTCTAGGGCCTCGCCAGCTTTTGTGTCAGTTTTCCTATTTCTGCTGTTGATGAACTTTCCTTCAACACAAACGTTACATTCTAGTTTGGTGTTACCTGTGATTTTCATACCCTCTACCATTTCAGGTAATTTTAACACATCACTAACATTACAATGTCCCATGATCTCATGCCATGTTTTAACATCACAAGTTAGATTCACTTTGTCCCTGGACATCATATCAGTAACTGATGTATCAACACAGTGTTTGTTGTCATCTACCGTTTTCAGATAGTACAGTCTCTCATGCTCTTTTATGCGGAACACAGCTCCATCCTTGCTTATCAGTTCATTCTGTCCATCCTGGAAGATCACCTTGGCACCATCTGTTGTAGCAGCTTGAACAGAGATGATGCTCTGTGGATATGATGGTATGAACAAGGCCTTCTTTAGAGTAATCCTGACGCATTTCCCTTCCACATCCAGCAGTAACACCTCTCGTCGCCCGCTTTAATGCCACGTTGTTCATCCTGGCCCCATTCGCCAGCTCCATGTAGTGTGACTTTGGGTCGAAACTCTCATCAAATTTCGTGAAATTGTTCTTCTCTGTTAAGATGTGGAATGTTGCTCCACAGTCTACCATTAGTCCATTTTTCTTAATATTATCTGGAAGGAAAGTTTGACTGACTTTGAAAACAAATGTTTGTTCTTTCTCATGCTCCTCTTGTTTTTCTGCAGCCTGTTTCGCTTCGTCTTTGTGCCCGTCTTTGTGCCCGTCTTTTCTCCGGCGACATGTCTCATCACTGTGAGTTGAGCTTCTATGGTAGCTGCACCACTTAGGTACGCCTTTTTTTTGGCATGCCTTTTAGGATCATAGCTATTATCAGTCCGTCACTTATTACTTCTTTTGCGTTTCTTAGGGAAGTCACCGCTTTCTCAGCTCGAATAATGTAGTCTGTTATCGTCTCATCAGATTCCTTTTTTAACGAAGTTAGTTCAGTGTATAGGGCGATAATTCTCGGCTTACCCTGACTGGTGTAGTGACTTCGAAGTATTTCCAGAGCTTTCCTGCCATCATCAGTCGCCTCTCGCATCACCAGTGACAAGCTTTTATCGTCGAGAAACTGGATTAGTTCAGCATAGCACTCCTCATTCTTTTCCTCTTCTATATCCCCTGTAGACAGTATTGTTTCTTTTAAACCCATTAATCTCAAATGACCAATAAATTTTACTTCCCATAGTTCGTAGTTATTTTCGTCTCCGTCAAAGACTAGCCTCTGCCATCTTCCTCCTGTAACGTTAGCATTGGCGCGCCTGGGCCCATAACCTGTTAAGGTTTCATTTCTCTCCATCATGCCTATGTGCAATATGTTGTTGTCGTCCATTAAAGATTACTACAAATATAATTACTTAGTATTGTTTTATTTTCCATTTACATCTCAATGCATTGGCATAACATCAGTGCACGAGGGAACAGCAAACAGGTTATATTTTTCTCTCTTCTATATATTTAGTCAAAATAAAAGTCCCGTCAATTCACACATGCGCACAATGAACTCTTGCACATTTTTTTTTTTTTTTTTTTTTTTGGTATACAACAGTCAGTATCATAATCTAACATAATAGAAAAAATCATAATATTATTAAGCAACATAATAACATAACTGATGAGAACATAACACAACAGATATGAAAACATTTTATATCTGTAAATTGTTGTTGTTGTTTGGACAAAGTACATTTTCAGAACGTTATATTATCTTGTCTGTTGTATAGAAACAAAAGGGAACATGCACATGTTTTACAAAAAAACACTTGACACATGTATATTTGTTCCTGTCATACTTTTTTACACATATTTTTGTAGAGTTCTTGCAAAACTGGTTGAGGACAAACCCAAACAGTTCACAACCCAGTTCTCTCCATTGTATCTTATGTCTGGTAGAGAAGCACGATACCCGTCCGAGGTTCCAGAACATTATGAGGTGAAACATCTTTTTCATGCCTACTATTTCTTGTAAATATTTAGGTACACTGACCAGGCATAACAATATGACATAACAATCTGAACAGTGAAGTGAATATCACTGATTATCTCTTCATCATGGCTAAGAGACAGGAGGTGGAACTGGAGGTAGCAAAGTAAAAGATGTTGAGATGTTCGTTGGGAGTGACGAGGATGGACAGAATTAGAATTATGTTTATTTTAAAGGGACAGCGCATGTAGGACGTTTGGGAGACAAGGTGAGGGAGGTGAGATTGAGATGGTTTGGACATGTTTAGAGGAGGGACATGGGGTATATCAGTAGGAGAATGCTGAGGATGGAGCCACCAGGTAGGAGGAAAAGAGGAAGACCAAGGAGGAGGTTTATGGATGTGGTGAGGGAAGACATGCAGGTAGTTGGTTTGAAAGAGGCAGATGTAGAGGAGAGGGGGGTATGGAGACGGATGATCCGCTGTGGCGACCCCTAATGGGAGAAGCTGAAAGAAGAAGATCTCTTCATCGTGGCACCTGTTAGTGTGTGGGATATTATTAGGCAGCAAGTGAACATTTTGTTCTCAAAGTTGATGTGTTAGAAGCAGGGAAAAAACGGCAAGCGTAAGGATTTGAGCGAGTTTGACAACAGCCATATTGTGACGGCTAGACAACTGGGTCAGAGCATCTTGAAAACTCAGCTCTTGTGGGGTGTTCTGCAATGGTCAGTATTATCAAAGGTGGTCCAAGGAAGGAACAGTGGTGAACCAGCAACTTTGTCATAGGCCAAGGCTCGTTGATGCACGTAGGGGAGTGAAGGCTGGCCTGTGTGGTCCGATCCAACAGGTCGACAGGTCAGAACTGTTTGGGCAGAAAAAAGGAGGACCATCACAATATTCGGCAGTATAATGTATTAATCATACAAAACGATGCCTGGTCAGTGAACATCATTTAAAAATATTATAGAATATTGTATAGAATTTAGATGATCTAGTTTTCATTATTAACATGTTTCCAAAGCTTGATGGTTCCTTCGATAATGAACAGGAAACAGTTGTAATTGACATTAAACGCCGTAGCAAAATTATGGACATTGTTGATTATTAATGTGGAAAAAACACAGAAGAAAAAGAAGGATATCAGATAAAACCCAACAAAGCTTTCAGGTGGGAGACATGGTGTGGTGACGTAGTGTGTGCAGTGAACAGCGCAAAGGAGGAAAGCTCGACCCTGATTATTTTGGTCTATTTATGGTCACCAAAATAGAGGGGAAAAGTGTTGAGCTTGTGGATTCAGATGGCCGGTCAACACGCAAGGTCAACATTGACCATCTCAAACACCATCATGAGGAGACTCCACGGATACCTCACAAGTTGAGGAGGCATCAACAATTTGCCCCCTTTCAGCCATCTAATAAAACCTCATCTCCTCCTCCACCTGCAGACTCCTCTCCTTCTCTACCACCTGCAGACCCCTCTCCTCCTCCACCTGCAGACCCCTCTCCTCCTCCTCCTCCAACTGCAGACTCACCCCCCCCCTCCTCCACCTACAGACCCCTCTCCTCCTCCTCCTCCAACTGCAGACTCATCCCCCTCCTCCACCTGCAGACCCCCCCCTCCTCCACCTGCAGACCCCTCTCCTCCTCCTCCTCCTCCTCCTCCTCCAACTGCAGACTCATCCCCCTCCTCCACCTGCAGACCCCTCTCCTCCTCCTCCAACTGCAGACTCATCCCCCTCCTCCACCTGCAGACCCCTCTCCTCCTCCTCCAACTGCAGACTCATCCCCCTCCTCCACCTGCATACCCCTCTCCTCCTCCTCCTCCTCCAACTGCAGACTCACCCCCTCCTCCACCTGCAGACCCACCCCCCTCCTCCACCTGCAGACCCCTCTCCTCCTCCTCCAACTGCAGACTCACCCCCTCCTCCACCTGCAGACCCCTCTCCTCCTCCTCCAACTGCAGACTCACCCCCCTCCTCCACCTGCAGACCCCTCTCCTCCTCCTCCTCCTCCAACTGCAGACTCACCCCCTCCTCCACCTGCAGACCCACCCCCCTCCTCCACCTGCAGACCCCTCTCCTCCTCCTCCAACTGCAGACTCACCCCCTCCTCCACCTGCAGACCCCTCTCCTCCTCCTCCAACTGCAGACTCACCCCCTCCTCCACCTGCAGACCCCTCCTCCTCCTCCAACTGCAGACTCACCCCCTCCTCCACCTGCAGACCCCTCTCCTCCTCCTCCTCCAACTGTAGACTCATCCCCCTCCTCCACCTGCAGACCTCTCCTCCTCCTCCTCCAACTGCAGACTCATCCCCCTCCTCCACCTGCAGACCCTCTCCTCCTCCTCCAACTGCAGACTCATCCCCCTCCTCCACCTGCATACCCCTCTCCTCCTCCTCCTCCTCCAACTGCAGACTCACCCCCCTCCTCCACCTGCAGACCCCTCCTCCTCCTCCTCCAACTGCAGACTCACCCCCCTCCTCCACCTGCAGACCTCTCCTCCTCCTCCTCCAACTGCAGACTCATCCCCCTCCTCCACCTGCAGACCCCTCTCCTCCTCCTCCAACTGCAGACTCATCCCCCTCCTCCACCTGCATACCCCTCTCCTCCTCCTCCTCCTCCAACTGCAGACTCATCCCCCTCCTCCACCTGCAGACCCTCTCCTCCTCCTCCAACTGCAGACTCATCCCCCTCCTCCACCTGCATACCCCTCTCCTCCTCCTCCTCCTCCAACTGCAGACTCATCCTCCTCCTCCAACTGCAGACTCACCCCCCTCCTCCACCTGCAGACCCTCTCCTCCTCCTCCTCCAACTGCAGACTCATCCCCCTCCTCCACCTGCAGACCCCTCTCCTCCTCCTCCAACTGCAGACTCATCCCCCTCCTCCACCTGCATACCCCTCTCCTCCTCCTCCTCCTCCAACTGCAGACTCATCCCCCTCCTCCACCTGCAGACCCCTCTCCTCCTCCTCCAACTGCAGACTCATCCCCCTCCTCCACCTGCATACCCCTCTCCTCCTCCTCCTCCTCCAACTGCAGACTCACCCCCCTCCTCCACCTGCAGACCCCTCTCCTCCTCCTCCAACTGCAGACTCACCCCCCTCCTCCACCTGCAGACCCCATCTCCTCCTCCTCCAACTGCAGACTCATCCCCCTCCTCCACCTGCAGACCCCTCTCCTCCTCCTCCTTCTCCAACTGCAGACTCATCCCCCTCCTCTACCTGCAGACCCTCTCCTCCTCCTCCTCCAACTGCAGACTCACCCCCCTCCTCCACCTGCAGACCCCTCCTCCTCCTCCAACTGCAGACTCATCCCCCTCCTCCACCTGCAGACTCCTCTCCTCCTCCTCCAACTGCAGACCCCACTGCTCCTCCAGCTGCTCACTGCTCACCTCATGCATCTGCTGAAACATATCGTCATGCTGCACAGCAATCATCTTCTGATGTTCCCTCTTTTAATGAAAATTGTAAGTATCTTGGATAAACTAACTCTGCACAACATTTCTGTTTGTTCAGTTTATGTCTTAGTGAAAATAATTAATCTCTTTTACTTCACATCATTTTATATATTTCTTTTCACATGGAAACAGATTTGATATGCAGGTTTTATACATTATATTGTAAAAGTTTGTAGACACCTGGTCAGACTTCTGTAAAGATTTTGGAATGTGTTTGTGGAGATTTGTACTCATTCAGACACAAGTGTGTTAGTAAAGTCAGGTAGGTAGATGTGGTGATGAGGCCTGGGGTACAGTCAGCGTTCACGTTCAACCAAAAGTTGTTCATTAGGTTTGGCTTTCACTCATTCTAAGCATATCTTCATGGAGCTGGCATTGTGCACAGAGGAATTGTTGTGCTGGAACAGGTTTGGGGCTACTAATTTCAGTAAAGAAAAAATCTCATGCCACTGCATGCAAAGACGTCCTATACAATTGTGTGCCTTCAGCTTTGTGATAGCAGTACGGCTGGGAAAGTCAGGTGTCCCAATACTTTTGTCTTTACAGTGTATATAAAGAATCAACCCACATTTTGATAAACTACATAAAAAGTTATTTAAATTTATATTTTTTTGTCACAGGAAAAAAAAAGGAAAAAAAGCACTTCACATTGATTCATTGAAAATGACACGTATATGGGAGGGAAGGGGCTCAAGATTAAAGGTAGGCATGGTTATTTCTCTTGGCTGTAAGATGACTGCTCTTTTGCTGCTAACCTTTGATAAAAATTTGAATAAATGCAATAGATGTGAAAGAATATATGAGTAATAATTTCTATAGGCAGTCTTTCCTTCTGAAAGAAGAAGCCTTATATTGGATCCCCTGGGAAACGATTCGAAAAAACTTTAACAGTGTTTGCAGTCCACAAGGTAACTACTGAATTTACACAGACCAGACATAACAATGACATCGTAACATTGTCATCAGTGAATAAACTGCACTGAATAGCTCTTCATCAGGGTACTTGTTTGTGGGTGGGATATACTTTATTAGGCAGCAATTGGACATTTTGTCCACAAAGCTGGTGTGTTAGAAGGGGCAAATTGTGATGGTAAGACAACTGGGCCAGAGCATCTCCAAAACTACAGCTCTTGTGGGGTTTCCTAGTCTGCAGTGGTCAGTATCTATCAAAAGTGGTTCAAGAAGGAACAGTGGTGAACTTGCGTCTCATTGGCTGCTTGATTAAAGACTGGCCCGTGTGGTCCGATCCAACAGACGAGCTACTGTAGCTCAAAATGCTGAAGAAGTTCATGCTGTTTATGACAGTTTACGGCTGTTTTAGCAGCAAATGGGGGACCAATATGTGTAAACATGTAAATGGCCATGTATCCAGGTGGGCATCCAGCACAGATGCACGCTGTTGTCAGGAAGATGCCATCTCATGTGGGATATTTGTCCTGAAAGTAAGTTTATGTTTTTGTCTTTTTGTTTGTCGTGTCAGTCATTCTATGTCTACCGTATTATTATTTAAACAATGTTTTGATGTCACACATTATTTGGTTTCTATTGTATTAACAGTTTGGTGGTCTATATTTTAATTATGTTTTAAACACTGATAAATCAGTTATAAATTTGCCATATTAGTATGCAGAGGAACTACTGCCAGAGGAGCCTCTGACATTCACTACCAACACTGCAGCAGTAAATCTGTATCGAAGACAGAGTGCGATGACCCTGATCAATGAGACTGGTACTTTTCTTTAATTCTATGGTTTTAACTTATGTAATACATTATTTAAATGATTAACACATGCATGCAATTATTGACAACCACTAACATCTACTTGGGTAAAATGCTGTTAAAATAAGCAGTTCATGACCGTGTTCTGACCATTTTTAACCCCTTGTACATGGCAGCTGTCTTAAAATAGAATATGGTGTATGTGGATCTCAGCTCAGATGTTTCAGATATTTACCTTGAAATGTTTCCTTTGTTGGTACAGATTCAGTGTGACGTGTGTGTGTGTGTGTGTGTGTGTGTGTGTGACCGGTGGTTTCATACGCAGTGTGTTCAGGAGCCCGATCCCATCAAGTCCTACAGCTGTGCGGCATGCACATTTTAAGATTCTCCTCCCTTCACCTTTTATTATTCAATATTTATATTTTAGTATTAAAGTTACCATTCAAATAAATAAGTTGTAAAATAAAAAATAATAATTGTTTTGATTATTATTTTTAGCAAAAGAGTATTAAAGTACAGAGTACACACACTATACACGAGTATTAAAGTACACACTATACGAGAGTATTGAAGTACACAGAGTACACACTATACACGAGCATTAAAGTACACACTATACACGAGTATTAAAGTACACACTACGAGAGTATTGAAGTACACAGAGTACACACTATACACGAGTATTAAAGTACACACTATACACGAGTATTAAAGTACACAAAGCACACACTATACACGAGTATTAAAGTACCCAGAGCACACACTACACACGAGTATTAAAGTACACAGAGTACACACTACACACGAGTATTAAAGTACACACAGAGTACACACTATACACGAGTATTAAAGTACACACTATACGAGAGTATTGAAGTACATAGAGCGCACACTATACACGAGTATTAAAGTACACAAAGCACACACTATACACGAGTATTAAAGTACACAGAGCACACACTATACACGAGTATTAAAGTACACAGAGCACACACTATACACAAGTATTAAAGTACACAGAGCACACACTATACACGAGTATTAAAGTACACACTATACGAGAGTATTGAAGTACATAGAGCGCACACTATACACGAGTATTAAAGTACACACTATACGAGAGTATTGAAGTACATAGAGCGCACACTATACACGAGTATTAAAGTACACAAAGCACACACTATACACGAGTATTAAAGTTCACACTATACGAGAGTATTGAAGTACATAGAGCGCACACTATACACGAGTATTAAAGTACACACTATACAGAGTATTGAAGTACATAGAGCGCACACTATACACGAGTATTAAAGTACACAAAGCACACACTATACACAGTATTAAAGTACACACTATCTGAGGTATTGAGTACATAGGCGCACACTATACAGTATTAAAGTACACAAAGCACACACTATACACGAGTATTAAAGTACACAGAGCACACACTATACACGAGTATTAAAGTTCACACTATACGAGAGTATTGAAGTACACACTATACACGAGTATTAAAGTACACAGAGTACACACTATACAAGAGTATTAAAGTACACAGAGTACACACTACACGAGTATTACAGTTTTTTCTGAATGCTTAAGCGCTAATCGTGATTCTTGTAGCACAATTTCTGAAACTATTAATACGTATAGCAAAACCACTCACTGAGTTTGCAAAACTAAAAGCACAAACACTGCTTTGCACTCAGTTTGCAATTTTGTAACACACACTTTGCAAAACTGTAGGCACAATTCACTGCACAACACTCTTTTTGCAGAACTTTAAACACAACTCACTGCTTACACTCAATTACCAAATTTCCAACACACTCCTAGCAAAATTATACACATGTATGGCTATTATTAATACTATTTTGCCAACTGTCTGGCACACTTTCACATGTGAAAACTGTTTTAGATAATTAGTTCACTTTGCAATCAGCCTAAGCACTATAAATAAGCCACAGGTAAGCTGTCTGTGTGGAGTACAATGGAAGGAGCAGTAAGAGTGAGAAACAGAGGAGGCCGAGGGAGAGGACGTGGAGGTGAAGAAGTTGGACGAAGAGAACGTGGAGGTGAAGAAGCGAGAGTGTTAGAGGAAGTTAGAGGAAGAGGACAGGAGGAGCAAGAAGAGGAGCAAGAAGAGACTGCGCGAAATACAGCAGCGCATAATTGATAATGACACCATCTTTCAAAATATACACAGTGTAAGCATTTCTGCACTAAGTCGTGTACTTGCGCGCCACAGAATAAGAATGAAGCAAATTTACAGAGTTCCTTTCGAGAGAAACACAGAACGTGTAAAGCAACTGCGATATGACTATGTGCAGGTAAGCTATAGTGTCATTGGTTCTGAATTTGGAAGTGCATACTGTAGTGCTGTGCATGGGCCTGATGTGTTGCATTTGTTTTGTCTTGTCCAGAGAGTGATAGAACTAGAAGCAGATGCAATGGGACATGAGCTATTTTTGTAGATGAGGCCGGTTTTAACCTCAATAAAACCAGGAGACGTGGCAGGAACATTACTGGACACCGTGCCATCATCAATGTCCCAGGACAACATGGTGGTAACATAACCATGTGTGCAGCTATAAGCCAAAATGGTGTTGTTCACCATCATGCAACCATAGGCCCATACAACACTGCACACATTATTGCATTCCTGGACACCTTACATGACATGTTAACTGTTCAGAGACCAGCGCATACCCGATATGTCATCATATGGGACAATGTTAGTTTCCATAGGGCTGCTTTGGTCCGCAACTGGTTTACAGACCACCCATCCTTCATGGCACTCAACCTCCCTCCATACTCTCCATTCTTAAATCCCATCGAGAAGTTCTTCTCTGCCTGGCGCTGGAAAGTGTACGACTGTCATCCTCATCAACAGGTAGCCCTTTTACAGGCAATGGAGGAGGCATGTGGAGATATTGACCAGGCATCATGTCAGGCCTGGATACGGCATTCAAGGAGATATTTTCCCCGGTGCCTTGGACTGGAGGATATTGCATGCGATGTGGATGAAATTTTGTGGCCGGACCCAGAAAGACGACATGATGTAGGCTGATTGTCTTTTTTTTTTCTTTTTTTTTTGTGAAATTACTATTTTGTGTTCTGACTTTGTCTTGGTTTTGATGAGTGTGAATAAAACACCAATACTTGAAGTTTGGATCCTTGTATGTTTACATGACACTATGAGAAAACTATGACCTCAAATTGACATCTGTACACAGAGAAAGCAAAAGCCAGATGTGTTTTGTATTCATACCATCAGTATTATCGGCTTGTGTTTACTGTTTGATACGAAAACACCATTTTTACGAAGGTGTGAAGAGTTAATCTAGCTGTGTTCGCTTTTGCAAGAGAACTACAATGTTTCGATAATTGGGTGAAAGGTTTTCTTATTTGTGTGTAGAGTTTTGCAAAAATAGCCAATAGTTACAAAAAATTTGCTTAAGCAATCAGAAAAAACTGTAAATAGGATGTATATGTTTAACATTTGTGGTTAAAATTAGTGGTTACATTTACACTTACACACTTAATCAGGTTTAAATAATCATACTGGTGTGTTAGACATTATCAAACACAAAACAGTATGTTATTATTATTATTATTATTATTATTATTATTATGGCTTTGTGAAAACATTTAAGTCATTGCATGTGAGATAGAGGGAGGTAACGGATTTTGATAACCTGTATTAATGCCTTATCAAATTTGGTGACCTGCTGTAAGTTTCTTACAGTTCACTTTTCAGGATATTAGAGAGAGAGAGAGAGAGAGAGAGAGAGAGAGAGAGATGGTTCGGCATCACTAGAATGAATATGGAGAACAATAACAAATTTCAGTCTTTTATTCAGCACTTTATTATCGAATAACAATAATTGTGTGTGTGTATATACAGGATATTATATATATATATATATATATATATATATATATATACATACATACATACACACACACACACACACACACACACACATATACAGTAAGGAATACAAGTATTTGAACATCCTGCTATTTTGCAAGTTCTCCCACTTAGAAATCATGGAGGGTCTGAAATTGTCATCGTAGGTGCATGTCCACTGTGAGAGACATAATCTAAAAAAAAAATCCAGAAATCACAATGTATGATTTTTACATTTATTTTTATTTATTTGAATGATACAGCTGCAAATAAGTATTTGAACACCTGTCTATCAGCTTGAATTCTGACCCTCAAAGACCTGTTAGTCTGCCTTTAAAATGTCCACCTCCACTACATTTATTATCCTAAATTAGATGCACCTGTTTGAGGTCGTTAGCTGCATAAAGACACCTGTCCACCCCATACAATCAGTAAGAATCCAACTACTAACATGGCCAAGACCAAAGAGCTGTCCAAAGACACTAGAGACAAAATTGTACACCTCCACAAGGCTGGAAAGGGCTACGGGGAAATTGCCAAGCAGCTTGGTGAAAAAAGGTCCACTGTTGGAGCAATCATTAGAAAATGGAAGAAGCTAAACATGACTGTCAATCTCCGGCAGACTGGGGCTCCATGCAAGATCTCACCTCGTGGGGTCTCAATGATCCTAAGGAAGGTGAGAAATCAGCCCAGAACTACACGGGAGGAGCTGGTCAATGACCTGAAAAGCGCTGGGACCACCGTTTCCAAGGTTACTGTTGGTAATACACTAAGATGTCATGGTTTGAAATCATGCATGGCACGGAAGGTTCCCCTGCTTAAACCAGCACATGTCCAGGCACGTCTTAAGTTTGCCAATGACCATTTGGATGATCCAGAGGATTCATGGGAGAAAGTCATGTGGTCAGATGAGACCAAAATAGAACTTTTGGGTCATAATTCCACTAAACGTGTTTGGAGGAAGAAGAATGATGAGTACCATCCCAAGAACACCATCCCTACTGTGAAGCATGGGGGTGGTAGCATCATGTTTTGGGGTGTTTTTCTGCACATGGGACAGGGCGACTGCACTGCATTAAGGAGAGGATGACCGGGGCCATGTATTGCGAGATTTTGGGGAACAACCTCCTTCCCTCAGTTAGAGCATTGAAGATGGGTCGAGGCTGGGTCTTCCAACATGACAATGACCCAAAGCACACAGCCAGGATAACCAAGGAGTGGCTCTGTAAGAAGCATATCAAAAGGTTCTGGCGTGGCCTAGCCAGTTTTCAGACCTAATCTTTGGAGGGAGCTCAAACTGTGTTTCTCAGTGACAGGCCAGAAACCTGACTGATCTAGAGAAGATCTGTGTGGAGGAGTGGGCCAAAATCCCTCCTGCAGTGTGTGCAAACCTGGTGAAAAACTACAGGAAACGTTTGACCTCTGTAATTGCAAACAAAGGCTACTGTACCAAATATTAACATTGACTTTCTCAGGTGTTCAAATACTTTCCTCACTGTGTATATATACACACACACACACACACACACACACACACACACACACTACAGACCAAAAGCCAAAAGTTTGGACACACCTTCTCATTCTAGGAGTTTTCTTTATTTTCATGAGTATGAAAATTGTAGATTCACACTGAAGGGTTAGGGTTAGGGTTAGACACCTCTCAATGGCAGAACTTTGAAAGTGCTCTAGGAAAGTCGTTACGGCAAGCAATAGACCTACCTGCACAGTCACCAGCTCAGACTCTTTTCCAGACTGCCCATCAGATGGGTCCAGAAGCAGAAAATTATAGTCAATTGTCGTGGCAAAGAGGATCAACGCTACAATCTCCCGAGGAGCCAACACAACCTCTGTGGCATCGTGAAACACCCAGAAGAAGCTATTCAATGAATGATCCATTCAAAAAAATGTAAGTTCTATTTAATTCACACACAAAGGGCGGTGTACCAGACAGTGCTTATCCTAGTCCTAGAATAAAATGCATGTTTCAGACGCTTCAATTTAAAACGCCTTGTACTGACATCTTAACATGTATCAGTGCCATCGTTTTGCCTCGTCTCTCCCACAACAGTATTGTTTTTGCAAGGTTTGTTTGTAGAAAGTTTTTATTTTATTTATTTTTTAAATGTCCCAATATAACTAGGGCCTAGTCCTGGATTAATCTAAACCCTGTCTGGGAAACCGTGTCTCAATGTGTGTTTAAGGCTTATGTCATAGCAGGGATGGAGTGATAACCTTACAATTTCTGTTTAATGTTTCAGCACTTCTTCATGATGTGTTAACCAAGCTCAAAGTCATTATGGAGCAGCAAAGATACATTGTAAGGATGATTCAAGACCTGAAATCCAACAATGTAAGGGAGAACTCAGAGGAAGACGAACTCTGTCCCACTCTTTTTCCAGTGGAAGATTTAAGGTGCCTAACTTCCCTTGAAAGTAATCTTCGATCCAGTCCTGAAACAAGACGGAAAGTGGTAGGTAACCGTAAAAGTTATGCACTGTAGTCTGCTGTTATCACTTACAAACCTGGTTCTAATTCCTGTTGTAGTGTGTGATCAACGCCAGAATTTATCAGTTGAATCACAAGTGTTCAAACACTAAAGCATGTTTAAACATTTCAGGTAATTGAACTTGGATTGCTTGGTGGGGTGGATGCTAAGGGCAAAATTTGGCGTATAATGAAAGACAATAAAACGATAAACTGGAAAGGCGCAAATGGAAAAACACCATTCCAAGGTCTTGAACTGAAAAACGTTGTGATTGGTAAGTGGTTTTATGATATGTCGTCTTGCAGCTTTTGTTTTCATGACTTTCACATGGAGGAATGTTAAGAATCTTTGTCATGTAATCTAAATACATAAAACAAAGGGGCAGAAAGCAATAATGTAAATGTATTTAACCTTGTGTCTGTATGCTTCTATTTTAGAGGCTGTGAGAGGAAACCCTGCATGCTCTTAGACAACAGAGCTAGAAGTCAAAAAGGTTATTAGGCGGTGGTTTTATCTGGCTGCTGATCGGGAGGGTGGCAGGAAAAAAAGAACACCATTGCAAAGATTTTAATCAAACCATTGCCTTACCCCTTTTCTGTTTACAACCAGCTTTTGTTTGCCCAATTGTTAGTATCCTTTTATGTTGTTGCTTTTATTCACTTACTTGATTTGCACATGTATATATTTCATTTGTATTTAATTTGTCTCTTAAAACCAGCATAACTTCATTTATGCACAACATTTTACTTGTTTTAAATTGCACTATTGGTTGGTTTAAATTGGGTCTTAAAATTCTTTTTATTGTGACTTCGTTTCTTTAATGTTTATTCATTTACTTTATGTAGATTTCATTTATTTAATTTGTCTCTTACAACCAGCATAACTTCATTTATGCACAACATTTACATTGTTTTAAATTGCACTATTGGTTGGTTGGTTTAAATTTTGTCTTATTTTTATCGTGACTTTGTTGCTTTACGTTTATTCATTTACTTTATTTGCACATTTGTAGATTTACTTTATTTAATTTGTCTTCAACAAATGAATGCTGGTTGTAGGTTTATTTTACTTCATTTATGCACAACTTTGACTTGGCTTGTTTGTTTGTGTGACTATTTGGCTTTGCTTAATTTCCATTTTATTTGTGGCTGTTGTTTTAAGTCTTATTTATATTTACTTTACACTTTGTACATTTATTTATTTTTTAACCAGCATTCATTTGGGTTATTTTACACCATTTATGCACAAGTTAATTTTGTTTCAAATTTGCACTATTGTTTTCTTTAGTTTTAATTTAGTTTTCACACTTCTCTTGTCATTTTCATATTTGCCTTTCACGGTATTAAAATGTTTTTGGTCTTTCATAACTAGCTTTTGTTTGGTTTCTTTTAATTTATGCACAACACTTTTACATTTGTTATTAATTGCACTATTGGTTTAATTTGGTTTATAATGTAGTTTTTCTTTGCTGTGTGTTATTCTTGTATTTTGATTTGATTGCTTTGGTATAATTTTTTATTACCATGTTTTTTTTTAAAACAACAATTACAATAAACACGTTAATTTGCATTTGTGTGGTTGTGCTTTTTGAATATACACATTTTACATAGTTAAATCATTTTGGTACAGTTATGGCTTTTTTGGTGGGCTTCTGGATAAGTTGTGGGTGGGTGGGGGAAATCTGGTCAATTTGGGCCTTTTATGGTAGACATCTGGGGCTTGTGGATAAATTGTGGGTGGGTTCTGGGGTAAATCTGGTCAATTTGGAAATTCTGGCTTTGTAGCGGGACAGCTGTGGCTGATTTCTGGAGGTGTGAATGGGTTGTGGCTGAGTTATGGTCTGCTTTTGGCTAAAGTCTGGATTCAGACATGCAGCTTTAGAGCCAATTAAGGACCGTAAGCCGTGGTGGTATGTGAGCCAAAAGAACAGCCTGAACTCAGCCCTTTCTGGCCCAGAAAAAAATTTGCTATCTGGGAGAAGGCTGAGGAAAGCTCATCTCCCTCCCCCATCCTAACCACGTTCTACAGAGGGACCATCGAGAGCATCCTGAGCAGCTGAATTACTGCCTGGTTTGGGAACTGCACCATCTCTATTGATCCAAGATGGCGGCGCGAGTACATCGCAAGGCTCAGGGTCTCTCCAGAATCTGCAATTATGCGGTATTTTTGTTGCTCATCTCGGGTCTGTTCGTGCAGAACAGCTGCGCCTTTACATCGTACACCTGACGTGAGCTTTTTGATATTGGTTTACAACTTTGACAGTTTTATCGACATCCTTCATTTTCTTCCTGAGATCACCAGAACACCCGAGGTAGCTCACTCTAACCGGCCGGGCTGAAGTGCTTGCATGCAGCGTCGAGCGTCGTAAACAAAGGCAGGGGAAGCATGGTGGAGTGAAAGCTAAGCTAAAGCTAACACCACACCGGCTCTCTTTACCCAGCATCCTACTCGCTTCCAATGTTCGGTCACTGGTAAACAAAATGGAGGAGATTCGAATCAATCACACACAGCATGAAACTTCAGAACTGTAATGTCATGATTTTCACGGAAACATGGCTACACAGAGGCATTCCAGACAACGCTATTGAGCTAGCGGGACGGCACACACTCCGGGCGGATAGGACATTGGATGTCTCCGGTAAGACCAGAGGTGGTGTATTGTGCATTTACATTAACAAAGCTTGGTGCACAAACTCCGTTATTGTTGAGAGTCATTGTTCAGCTAACCTGGAGTTTCTCATGGTTAAAATGTAGAGCGTTTTATCTACCATGGGAATTCACTTAGATCATTATTACAGCAGCTTACATTCCCCCCGAAGCTGATGCTAAGCTCGCTATGAAAGAACTTTATACGGCCATCAGTAAACTTCAATTTAATTCATTTTTATTTGTATAGCGCTTTTAACAATGAACATTGTCTCAAAGCAGCTTTACACAGATAATGTGGTGATTAAACATAAATATGTTCTTTGTAAGTATGTTTGTCCCTGATGAGCAACTGTGGCAAGGAAAAACTCCCCGAGATGGCATAAGGAAGAAACCTTGAGAGGAACCAGACTCAAGAGGGAACCCATCCTCATCTGGGTTGCACCGAATGTCCATTTGAAGCAGATATACAATGTTGTGGGGTACAGTGATGATGATCAGAAGCAAACTGCACTCCCGAGTCAGTGCTGCAGACCACCGACACCAACTACAGTCCAATCCGCCCTCAAAGCACCCGTTCTACTCCGGAATTAAGAGATCGTCCCGAGCTGCACAGAAGTGTGAAGATCCAAGGAGGGGAGAGGGGCAGGAACAGTGGTCACTGGAGCCTCAGGAGCATGTTTAACTCGACCGAAAGAGAGAGAGAGAGAGAGAGAGAGAGAGAGAGAGAGAGGGAGGGTGACGGGAAGAGAAGGATATGGGTTATTAAGTGTAACTATTAGTGTACGAAAGTTAATGTCACTGTGCAGTTTGGACTCGGCAAGACTCGCTATGGCAGCATAACTAAAAGGGAGAACCAGAAGGTAACACAGACATGAGGGATCTCTGGGATAAGAGACGACCCACCACACCACCGTCAACAAACCTGAGTGAACGTGTGAATGTGAGGGGACGACAGCATACAAATATCCCAGTTCACCAAACACTCTATATCCATGTTCCCTCCAGATCTGTGCCTTTACCTAAGAGAAATCTACTGATAAAAGGCTTGACTAAATAAATACGTTTTCAACCTCGACTTGAACACTGAGACTGTGTCTGAGTCCCGAACACTGATTGGAAGGCTGTTCCATAACTGTGGGGCTTTATAAGAGAAAGATCTGCCCCCTGCTGTAGTCTTCATTATTTGAGGAACCAACAGATAGCCAGCACCTTTTGATCTAAGTAGGCGTGGAGGATCATACTGGTACAGAAGTTCACTCAGATACTGCGGTGCGAAACCGTTAAGTGCTTTATACGTCAGTAGTAATATTTTATAATCAATGCGAGATTTGATTGGGAGCCAGTGTAGACTGATTAAAACAGGGGTGATGTGGTCATATTTCCTAGATCTAGTGAGGACCCTTGCTGCTGCATTCTGGACTAACTGAAGCTTATTTATGCACTTACTCGCACACCCAGACAGTAAAGCGTTACAGTAGTCTAATCTAGAAGTAACAAAAGCATGAACTAGTTTTTCTGCATCCTGTAACGACATCATATTTCTAATCTTAGCAATATTTCTAAGGTGAAAGAAGGCGATTCTGGTGATATTATTCACGTGAGACTCAAAGGAAAGACTCGGGTCAATAATCACACCAAGGTCTTTGACAGCCGTACATGCTGAAACAGAAACACCATCCAGAGATGCTACGTAATCGGAAAGTTTACTTCTAGCTGCATGTGGTCCTAGTAAAAGTACTTCCGTCTTATCTGAGTTGAGCAGAAGAAAGTTATTAAGCATCCACTGTCTAATGTCCTTTACACACTTCTCAACATTGTTAAGCTGATCTCTCATCTGGCTTTGCTGAAATATACAGCTGTGTGTCATCAGCATAGCAATGGAAGCGAATCCCATGTTTATGAATAATTTCACCAAGAGGCAGCATATATAAAGAGAAAAGCAGTGGGCCTAAGACAGATCCTTGAGGAACACCAAACTTTACCTCATAGAGCGTGGAGAACTCACCATTTACATCCACAAACTGATAGCGATCAGTCAAATAAGACCTGAGCCAAGAGAGAGCTGTTCCTTTATTCCTACAACATTCTCAAGTCTAGCAAGCAGTATAGTGTGATCAATGGTGTCAAAAGCTGCACTAAGGTCGAGCAAAACAAGTAAGGAGACAAAACCCTGATCAGAGGCCAATAACAGGTCATTTACCACCTTAACTAGCGCCGTCTCTGTGCTATGATGAGGCCGAAATCCTGACTGATACATTTCAAAATGTTATTCATAAGCAGATGTGAGCATAACTGCTGTGCTACAACCTTTTCTAAAATTTTGGATATAAAGGGGAGATTTGATATCGGTCTGTAGTTGGACAACTGACATGGGTCAAGGTCAGGTTTCTTAATAAGGGGGTGGATAACTGCCAGTTTGAAGGATTTCGGTACATAACCAGTGCTAATGGAAGAGTTAATTATTTTTAAAACAGGTTTGATTACCTCTGGAGCTATCTGTTTAAAGAAACTAGTAGGCAAGGGATCGAGAATGCAGGTTGATGATTTTGATGAGGAGATTAATGAAATTAAGTCACTCTCATGAATAGGAGTAAAGCTTTGTAATTGATTGTCTGCTATAATGACACTGCTGTCTACAGGGTTACTTGTAAAATAATTTGGATTTATATTAACCGCCTGGATTTCTTGCCTGATGTTTTAAATTTTATTATTAAAAAAGTTCATGAAATCATTACTACCTATTGATGGTGTGCATGTTAGCGCAGTGCTTTTATTCCCTGTTAATTTTGCTACCGTGCTGAATAAAAATCTAGGATTATGCTTGTTATTTTCTATGAGGGTGGAGAAATATGCTGATCTGGCAGCACTAAGAGATTTTCTATAATTTAGGAGGCTCTCCTTCCATGCCATTTGAAATACTGTTAATTTTGTTTGACGCCATTTACGTTCTAGTTTTCAAGTGTTGTGTTTTAAGGTGCGCGTATGATCATTATACCACTGTGCTAATTTTTTCTCCCTGATCATTTTGGTCTTAAGGGAGCTACATCATCTAGAGTGTAACGAACGTTGTTTCTAGATGTTCAGTGGCCCAGTCGAGCTCTGCGGTGTCTGACGGAGATCTATCTAATATCGTAATATCGGAAGATTATTAATAAACGCGCTGCTGTAGCTGACGTGAAAGTACGCTTAACACGGTAACGTGGTGACGTAGAAATGCAATGACTAAGGCAAATTTTAAACGAGATTAGATAATGGTCTGAAATAGCTTCAGACTGTGGAATTATGACTAAGTTTTTTATTTTCAATCGAAATGTTAACAACAAGTCGAGAGTGTGTCCACCACTATGAGTGGGTCCTATAACATTCTGATTAATTCCGACTGAATCTAGAATGGACACAACTGCTGCTCTTAAGGAGTCTTCCTGATTATCAAAATGAATATTAAAAAGTCACCAACAATTAATCCTTTGTCTAAAGAAGTAGCTAAATTTGTAATGAAATCTGCAAATTCTATCAGAAAATCAGAGTAGGGCCCTGGGGGTCTATAAATAATAATTAGTGGAATTAACTGACTTGACCTGCTTTCGGACACTGAATATTTTATGTTGGTGTAGAGAACTTCAAATGTTTTACATTTGTGTTTAGTCTTTTGTGTGACGTTTAGATTATTATTATAAATAGCTGCTACTCCACCTCCTCTGCCATTTAGACGGGGTTGGTGTATGTAACTATACCCAGGAGGACTCGCCTCATTTAATGCTACATATTCATTCGATTTAATCCACGTTTCTGTCAAACACATTATATTAAACTCCTGGTCGGTAATAATTTCGTTTATAGTCAGCGCTTTTGGCGTGAGAGATCTAATATTCAACAATCCTATTTTTAGATCAGAGGTGCTGGCTGTGCGTTCAGTCCTATTTAATTTAATGTTAATCAGGTTACTTAAACAGACTTTCTGATAATTCCTATATTTTGGTTTTGCTCGGGGACAGACACAGTCTCAATATGGTGGATCCTGGTGGCGACTCTGTGCAGCTAGCAGACGGTCGGTTTAGCCTGTCTGTCTGCTCCCTGGCCTTGGCTCTAGACAGTCACTTGTTAACTAGTGCTGTTCTGAGACTATGACCTATACTACAAGAAATGAGAGCAGCACCTTCCCGGGTGGGATGGACACCGTCCCGCCCTAACAGGCCAGCCTTGCCCTCAAAATGCTCCAATTATTAATGAAGCCCACATTGTTTTGGAGCACCACTCGGACATCCAGCAGTTCAGCGACCATAACCTGCTGTAGGCTACATCGCCACATCGCATTGGGATGGGGCCAGAGCATGTTACTGCATCGGACTTTGCCTTCGCTAATTTACACACCTCTATAATATTACTCTTAGTAACCTCTGACTGTCGGCGTATATCATTAGCTCCTGTGTGAAAAACTATCTTAGAGAACCTGTGCTTTCCTAAGAATCTAAGCTGACCTGCTATGCCCGGCGCTCTGGCTCCCGGTATACACATAACCTGTGCTGCTGGTGCCCCTAAAGGTCTAGCTAGTTTCACGTGCCTCAGAATGGAGTGTCCTAAAACCAGAGCTCTTTCAGGTTTCTCAGCGGGTGCTTCACTGAGGAGAGCAAACCTGTTGGACACGCGAAGCGGAGAGGAATGGTGCTCCCGTGGGCGAGCCTTAGCGTTAGCTTTGGCTTTGCGAGTATGCCGAGTCGTCACCCATTCGCCCGCTGCGAGGGCTCTAATGCGGTCGGGGAATAGTACCTTCACCTAGGGCATCCAGACTTTCCCCTGCAGAACTTGGACTGCTCTCACACTCACTACTTCTCTCTAGACTCTGGATGCGCTCCTCTAATGCTAAGATCTTCTCCGTCAAAGAGCAAACTAGCTTACACTTCTCACAGATAAAATTATCGCTAACAACGGAGAAAGACTGACTAAACATGTCACACTTCACACACTGAGTGAACTGGATGTTCGCCATAATAGAGAAATTACGTACCTTAATGTGATTACTGTAGTGTGTGTTTGTAGTTCTGGTGAATATCCTTCACTCACTGCTTTCAAACCCTCAAACAGGGAAAAAAGCGCTCTTCCGAAAGCAAAAATAGTCGAGACGGAGCCAATGGAAAGTGAAGGATGCAGGAAATCAAAACGATATTTTGATATTTTAAAGCGGAAAAAGTGAGAAAAAACGAACTATAAAAAATTTAAAACGCCGATACAAACACAATTCCCGGTGAACAGGTCAACAACAGGAAACAGGAACTAAACAACAGACTGTTCATCCGCTGGCCGCGTTTATTGTTGCACGAGATTTTTAAATCATTAAAACTTAAAGACTGTGCTCCCAAAATTTCATCAGCATGTTTCATGTCACACCAGAGGGAACAAAACTTTAGAGCATGTATACACAAACATGGCTGGAGCTTACGTTGCGACCACCCCCCCCACTGGGACAGTCAGATCATCTTTTTGTTCCTCACCCCCAAATATGCACCCCTCATCAACCGGGTAAAGCCATCAGTGAGAATCATCAAGGTGTGGCCCGCAGACGCAGATTTCACACTTCAGGAAAGGTTTTCACACTCAGACTGGGGTACATTTGCTTCTCAGGCCACCAGTGACACTCTCACAGACATCGAATGCTCTCACAGACATCGAATTCACAATACATGGACACCAGAGTCAGCTGTGTTCATGTGTACGACCACCAGACACTGTTACAGTACAGGCATCATGCAACCAACAATCTGCATGATGATCTTATTAGCGACCTTGGCCACAAAGACCAGGCCCCCAGACCTCGGTGTTACCTGATGCCGGTAGCCGGGAGAGGAGACCTCGAAAGCGCTGTTCGAGGAAGCGGAAGCGCGGCAAGCGGGCAGGTGTCCGTGCTAGGCTAAATGCTAACCCTAGCCGGCCGGCTCTCCCGTCCATTTTTCTTTCAAACGTCTGCTCCCTGGATAATAAACTGGACTACATCCGACTCCAGCGAACCACACGGCGAGAGTTTAGAGACTGTTGCGTCTTTGTTTTCACGGAGACGTGGCTCAGCGACAAGAGTTCCGGACGCTGCCATCCAGCTAGACGCGCTAACCGTGTTTCGAGCTGACAGAAACGCAGCTCTGTGCTGTAAGACTCGCGGTGGTGGCGTGTGTGTTTATATCAACACGGAATGGTGTAAGAACTCTGTGCTTGTTTCAAGCTACTGCTCATCGCTAGTGGAGTTTGTGACTGTTAGATGCAGACCTTTTTATTTACCACGGGAATTCACTACTGTTTACATCGTCGGAGTGTACATTCCTCCCAGTGCTAATGCTAAGGAGGCACTGAGTGAACTCTACGGCGCTATTAGCGACCTGCAGAATGCTCACCCGACGGATTGTTTATTATCGCGGAGATTTCAACCATGCGAATCTCAAGACTGTGCTTCCTAAACTCCATCAGCATGTGGACTTTGCAACGAGAGGAGCGAACACGCTGGATCTTGTTTACACAAACATCCCGGCGCGTATCGTGCGGAGCCCGCCCCATCTCGGATACTCAGACCACTGCTCTGTTATGTTGATTCCAGCATACAGACCGCTCATCAGGCGCTCTAAACCGGTTCTGAAACAGGTGAAAACCTGGCCAGAAGGAGCTACTTCTGCTCTTCAGGACTGTTTTGAGTGCACTGACTGGGACATGTTTAGAGAGGCTGCAACCTACGGCGATTCCATCAACTTGGAGGAGTACACATCGTCAGTGACCAGCTACATCAGCAAGTGCGTTGATGACGTGACCATCTCCAAGACCATCACTACACGCTCCAACCAGAAGCCGTGGATGACTGCAAATGTGCGTGCGCTGCTGAAACAAAGAGACTCTGCCTTTAGAACAGGGGACAAGGCGGCCTTAAAAACAGCAAGGGCCAAACTGTCTCGTGCTATCAGAGAGGCTAAGCGCGCGCACGCGAAGAAAATCCACAACCACTTCCAGGACAGTGGAGACACCCGGCGCATGTGGCAGGGCATCCAGGCGATCACGAATTACAAGACCACATCACCTGCTTGTGACCGTGATCCCTCCCTCCCAGATGTGCTGAACGACTTCTACGCCCGGTTCGAGGTGCAGAACAAGACCATCCCTCCTCCCACTGACCAGGTGCTCTGTCTAACCACAGCTGAAGTGAGGAAAACTCTATGCAGAGTTAACCCACGGAAGTCTGCTGGACCAGACAACATTCCTGGCAGAGTGCTCAGGGAATGTGCAGAACAGCTAGCAGATGTCCTCACTGACATCTTCAACATCTCCCTGAGCAGCAACGTTGTTCCCACGTGCCTCAAGACAACGACCATTGTTCCCGTGCCGAAGAAGTCTTCTGTCTCCTGCCTCAATGACTATCGTCCCGTCGCGCTCACACCCATCGTGATGAAGTGCTTCGAGAGGCTCGTCATGAGGCACATTAAGAGACAGCTTCCACCCTCCCTGGACCCCATGCAGTTTGCGTATCGTCCAAACCGTTCCACGGACGATGCTATCTCCACAACCCTTCATCTGGCCCTCACCCACCTGGATAACAAGGACTCATATGTACGAATGCTGTTTATTGACTTCAGCTCAGCATTCAACACAATCATTCCTCAGCACCTGATCGAGAAGTTGAACCTTCTGGGCCTGAACACCTCCCTCTGTAACTGGATCCTGGACTTCCTGACTGAGAGACCTCAGTCAGTCAGAATCGGGAACAGCATCTCCAGCACCACCACACTGAGCACTGGGGCCCCCCAGGGCTGTGTGCTCAGTCCACTGCTGTTCACTCTGCTGACTCACGACTGTGTAGCAATGCACAGCTCGAACCACATCATCAAGTTCGCTGATGACACGATCGTGGTGGGTCTAATCAGCAAGAACGACGAGTCAGCATATAGAGAGGAGGTGCAACGGCTAACTGCCTGGTGTGGAGCAAACAACCTGTCTCTGAACGTGGACAAAACGAAAGAGATGGTTGTGGACTTCAGGAGAGCACAGAGCGACCAATCTCCACTGATTATTGATGGATCCTCAGTGGAGATCGTCAAGAGCACCAAATTCCTTGGTGTTCATCTGGCAGACAACCTTACCTGGTCACTTAACACCAGCTCCATCACCAAGAAAGCCCAGCAGCGTTTATACTTTCTGAGAAGGCTGAGGAAAACCCACCTCCCTCCCCCCATCCTGTCCATGTTCTACAGAGGGACCATTGAGAGCATCTTGAGCAGCTGCATCACTGCCTGGTTTGGGAACTGCACCGTCTCGGACCGCAAGTCCCTACAGAGGATAGTAAGGACAGCTAAGAAGATCATCGGAATCTCTCTCCCCTCTATCATGGACATTTACACTACACGCTGCATCCGCAAAGCACACAGCATTGTGGACGACCACACACACCCCTCACACACACTTTTTACACTTCTACCTTCAGGAAAACGGTTCCGAAGCATTCGGGCCGCCACAACAAGACTGTGCAACAGTTTCTTCCCACAAGCCATCAGGCTACTCAACACACAGAACTGAAACAGAACTCTCTCACACACACACACACACACACACACACACACACTCACTCAAATGTGTGTAACGAACTGAAAACATTTTTTCCTGGACTTAACACCTAACACACACTCATCACTCATCTCAATCCATTCCACCACCATTCATTTATTTATTATTTATTATTCTTAACAGTACCACACTCTCAACTGCTGTTCTTGCACATTTAGGATTTTCATTGTATTATACTGTTTACATGCTGTTTTTGCACCTTCGACTGCTGCTGTATTTTTTGCACTACACTGTTTACACTCACTTCTGGGATATAGTTTAGATTTTTGTATAGTTTTTTACAGTTTTCTTGTACAGTACTGTATAATCTAGTATACAGTAGGTTTACTGGTCGGCGCTATATAGGGTTTTGTGTCTTGTCTTGTGTCGTCTGTCTGCACTGTCTGTCTGCACTGTTTGCACCAGGTTGCACTCTATGCACTTTATGTAACTTGTGTTTTAGCTTAATGTTGTTTTGTTGTTTGTTGTTTAGTGTAGCACCAGGGTTCTGGAGAAACGTTGTCTCATTTTTACTGTGTACCACTGTGTATAGTAGAAATGACAATAAAAGCCTTTTGACTTGACTCTTGACTTGACTTGCTACACCTCCTCTTTACTGGATTACATCAGTTCAACCATAGACAGTGTTACTACCCAAAAACAGATCACCACATACCCAAATCAGAAGCCATGGATAAACAAGGAGGTGCGCCTCCTGCTGAAGGCACGCACTACTGCCTTCAGGTCAGGTGACGCTCAGGCCTACAGCACATACAGAGCTAACCTGAAGAGGGGCATCAAAGAGGCCAAGCATTGCTACAAGCAAAAGATAGAGGAGCATTTTTCCAACTCTGACCCTCGATGCATGTGGCAAGGCATCCAGGACATCAGTGATTACAAATCCTCCTACTCCACCCCCGCTGCCACTGATGTCCTCTTCTTGAATAAGCTTAATGACTTATGCTCGTTTTGAGAGAGACAAAGAAACTGCCACAAAGCTCAAACTCTCGGCTGATCACTCTCCAATCACACTCTCCTCCACAGATGTCTGCAATGCACTGAGCCGGATCAGCGCACACAAAGCTGCCGGACCAGACAACATCCCTGGACGCGTACTTAGGGCATGTGCTGAGCAGTTCGCTGGGGTCTTTACTGACATCTTCAACCTGTCTCTTGCCCAAGCAGCTGTTCCCACTTGCCTTAAAATTCACCTCCATTGTGCCAGTGCTAAAACACTCCAACGTGCCTGAACGACTACCGCCCTGTAGCACTGACACCCATTGTCATGATGTGCTTTGAGCGGCTGGTCCTGGCTCACCTGAAGGACTCTCTGCCAACCACATTAGACCATCAACAGTTTGCCTACCACAGCAATAGAAGCACCAAAGATACAGTTTCCATGGCACTGCACTCTGTGCTCACACACCTGGACAATAAGAACACTTATGCACATATGCTGTTTGTTGACTTCAGCTTAATGCCATCATTCCATACCACAGGGCTGTGTGCTGAGCCCCTTCCTCTACTCCCTCTTCACCTCCGACTGCAGGCCTGTGAATGGATCCGTGTGTGCTTTAGTGTGCTGAGTGTGCTTCAGCTCCATCTTGAATCTACTCTCTTCTGGTAAGGTAGGATTCTAACTTTGTATATCTATTTAACTCAGTTGATTCTAGAGTGTTGGTCTGTGCTTATTAGTTTGGTCAGGTGATTAATCAAGGGTAGTTTCAGTTTTACTTGAGGTGTGAATTGTGGGCAGGGCTTACTCACTTATATTGAAGGTGCTCCGGTACAGACTATAGTTGTAGGTAGCCCCCTTAAAGCCATAACTCTTAGTGTTCTTTAGAAAGTCTGTTGTACTTTTTCTTACTTTTTAAAACGCATTGATCTCAAACTGGGAGATCAGTCATGTGCCTCAAACCCATCTTTGTAGTTATCTCTTACAGACACAGACGTTCCCATCCACAGAACAGATGTCACATCGCCAGTAACCTCATCTACCCTCCCCTGTTGTCTCAATCTCAAACAGTGGTGGTAGGTGGGCTCTGGAATTGTCAGTCTGCTGTAAGGAAAGCTGACTTTATCACAGGCTTGGCTTCCCACTACACCTTTGACTTTCTGGCACTTACTGAGACCTGGATATGCCCACAGAACACTGCTACACCAGCTGCTCTGTCTTCTGCCTATGCTTTCTCTCACTCACCAAGAGAAACTGGTAGAGGTGGTGGTACAGGTCTACTTTTATCATGGAGATGGTGTTTCACATCTCTCCCTTTGTCTCATTTAACCATGTCTTCTTTTGAATTTCATGCAGTTTCAGTTACCTCTCCAATCAACCTTTTCATCATTGTCATCTACCGCCCTCCTGGTCCCCTTGGAGACTTCCTAGAAGAGATGGACACGCTCCTCAGTACTTTCCCCTCTGACAGCACCCCTCCGACAGTTCTTGGTGACTTCAACCTCCCATCCAACAAACTTCAGTCATCTTGCCTCTTGCCTTTTCTGAATACCTTCTCCTTGACATTTAAACAGCTGCCCTCCAAAACACAAGGGAGGAAATGTCCTGGACCTGGTTTTCACCCACCCTACTCCAGCTACAGACATGACTGCCACTCCACTTCCAATCTCTGATCATCACCTGGTTTCCTTTTTAATCACTTTTCCTATTTAACCTAAAAATAATTTACATGTCTTTCTTATCCGTCCTAACCTTCACTCTCTCTCTCTCTCTCTCTTTCCTCTGTAACTTCCTGTACTCTTTCATCTCTTCCTGACCCTGACTCCTTTTCCTCTCTACCCTTAGACGTTGCTACGGACTCCTTCCTCTCATCTCTTTCCTCAACCATGGACCGCCTTTGCCCCTTGACTACAAGACCCAAGAAGAATTCTTGTCCCACACCGTGGCTGTCAGAAGTTTTGCGCAGCAATCGATGAGAACTCAGATCTGCAGAGAGGAAGTGGAAAAAATCACAACTTGATGTAGACCTCTCATCTTACCGTGCACTCCTGACCAAATTTTCCTTGGAGGTGACTTCTGCCAAAACTGCCTTCTACAAGGAAAAGCTTGAGGCCTCTGCACATCTGTCAAGCTTCTAAACCTTAACAGAAGATGAGATACTGCATGTCATCCGATCTTGCAATCCCACCACCTGTCCTCTGGATCCAATCCCTTCAACTACGCTCCAGACCATCACGCAAGATCTCCTGCCCTTCATCTCCACAAATCATCAATGGGTCATTAACATCTGGCTATGTACCAACTACCTTCAAGCAAGCAAGGGTCATTCAAGAAACCTGCTCTGGATCAATCAGACTCCAACAACTACTGACCGGTATCACTTCTCTCCTTTCTTTCTAAATCTCTGGAACGCACTGTTTTTAACCAACTGTCTGTCTGGTCTGTCTCTCACAGAACAACCTCCATGATCCGAACCAGTCTGGGTTCAAAGCGGCTTAACAAAAACCTGCTCCTTAACACCAAGACAAATGAGCTCATTGTGGACTTCAGAAAAGAGTCAAGAGGCACACATGACACCACCCACATCAATGGCTGTTGAACGCGTCTCCAGTTTCAAGTTCCTGGGGATCCACATTTCGGCGGACCTGTCCTGGACTATCAACACCTCCAGCCTGGTCAAGAAGGCTCATCAGCGCCTCTTTTTCCTGAGGACACTTAAGAAAAAAATCAGCTCTCCTCGGATATCCTGGTGAACTTCTACCGCTGCGCAGTAGAAAGCATCCTGACCAGCTGTGTCACAGTCTGGTATGGGACCTGCTCTGTTGCAGAGCGCAAGGCACTGCAGCGGGTGGTGAAAACTGCCCAGCGCATCACAGGGACTTCACTCCCAGCCATGATGGACATCCAAAAGAAACACTGTCTGCGTCGAGCTCGCAGCATTCATAAGGACGCCTCTCATCCCACCAATAGACTGTTTACTCTTCTGCCCTCCGGCAGGCGTTTCAGGTGCCTCCGGACCAGGACCAGCCGACTAAAGAACAGCTTTTTTCTTAGAGCTGTCTCTTTACTGAGCTCTGCCCCTTGCTGATACACTACCACATTTCTCCCCACACCTCACACTTCGTTATTTTGCTAATGAACTGTCTGCACAAAAACTCATGCTCACTTGGACACTTGCTCATTTCTCACCTCACACTTTGTCATTGCACTAATAGACTGTTTATACAAAACTATGCTCATTTGCACACTGCTCTTTCTTTTGCTGCTCATCATTAACTTATTACCATTGTATATATACCCGTTCTTCTGTTTATAGTAATAGCAATATATTATGTTCACCGTTCACATGCTTTTGTAAATCTATTAATAGTAATAAGCATCTGTAAATCATGTCCATAGTACATATATACTCATCTGTACATTATTATTCACAGTACATATATATCCACCTGTATATTATATTTATAATATACATATTCATCTGTATATTATATTCATATTCATAGTAGATATATTCATCTGTATATATTTATAGTACATATACATCTGTAAATTACTGTTTATAGTCCTATATTTCATTCTATTTAACTTATGCAAATCATGTAACACTATATATCCAGCACTTGCTGTTTTTGCACTCTGGTTAGACCCAAATTGCATTTCGTTGCCTTGTACTTGTACATGTGTAATGACAAAGTTGAATCAAATCCAATCTAATCTCGGATCGCAAGACCCTACAGAGGATAGTGAGGACAGCTGAAAAGATCAGAGTCTCTCTCCCCTCTATCATGGACATTTTCACCACACGCTGCATCCGCAAAGCAAACAGCATTGTGGACGACCACACACACACACACACACACACACACACACACACACACACTTCACTCTCCTACCATCAGGGAAGCGGTTCTGAAGCATTTGGGCCGCCACATCCAGACTTTCTTTCCTCAAGCCATCAGGCTACTCAAACATCTGAACTGAACTCACATACACACACACACACACACACACACACACACACAGATCTGTGTGTGAATGTGACTGATCTGTACAAACCGGACTCACACATCATACACTTCGCACACCTATGATTCAGTACCACTCACACTAAATCATTACCGCAAAATGTTTACATGCCGTTGTTTGCACATCTTCCAGGATTTCTGCTATTTGTTTAATTGCACAATATTCTGTTTACATTTTTTTTCCCCTGCTACTGTGCACCTGGTTCTGTTACGACAGGTCTACAGTGGAACCTCGGAGCTCGCGGCCTCAGCGCGCGCGATTTCGCATGCTCGTGACTTTCATTCCGACCGGCGATTCAGATCGGCTCGTGAGCAACCGCGAGCTGCTCAAAACGCTAGTTTCAACATTTCTAATCAAGGTTTATCTCATTAAAATTGTCTAATAATCAAGTGTTATGGAGTGAAAGTGTTATTTACTCATTTAAATTAATTTCGTCTAGTGTTCTTTGGGTTTTTACTGGGTTGGAAAGGGCATATCAAAAGGTCGCGAAGATTCGGAACTCGCGACCGGTCTTGGTCCCTAACCCTCACGAGCTTCGAGGTTCCACTGTACTGGTGGAGCTTTTTTGTGTTTTGTGTATTGTCTTGCACTGTCCTGTGTTGTCTCTTGCACTGTTTGCACCAGTTGCACACATGCCCTTGTGGCAAGGATCTTTCTACTAGTTCTTGCCCTGTGTTTTTCTGTTTCTGTGACCGTTTTATGTAGCACCTGGGTTCTGGAGGAACGTTGTTTTATTTCACTGTGTACTGCATCAGCTATATATGGTTGAAATGACAATAAAAAGCTTTTTGACTTGACTCTTAAAATCCCTCAAGTTAGCAGTTATTAAGCACCTGGTCAAGAAACCTAATCTGAATCCAAACACACCATCAAATTACAGACCCATTTCAAATCTCAAATTTATGTCTAAGATTTTAGAAAAGATTGTCTCTGCCCAGTTATGTTCCCACTTACAAGAGAACAATATATTTGAAGAGTTTCAGTCAGGTTTTAGGCCCCATCATAGCACAGAACTGCTCTAGTTAAAATCACCTAGTTAATGACCTGTTTTTAGCTTCAGACTAAGGCTTCATCTCGCTGTTGGTTTTACTAGATCCAAGTGCTGCATTCGACACTATAGATCATGATCTTCTCCTAGATCGCTTACAAAGTTATATCGGCATTCAGGCCAGCATTAAGCTGATTTAAATCCTACCTGTCCGATCGTTACCATTTTGTAGACTTTAGTTGAGAGCTATTTAGGTTGATGCTAGTAAAATTATGGCTTGCCACAAGGTTAAGTTCTAGGACCCCTGCTTTTCACAATATACATGCTTTCCTTAGGAAATATTAAAAGGCATGTATTTAGCTTCCACTGTTATGCTGATGATACTCAGCTATATATATATATATATATATATATATATATATATATATATATATATATATATATATATATATATATATATATATATATATATATATATATATATATATATATATATATATATATATATATATATATATATATTTGATTAAAACCAGGCGATATAGCTCAATTAGCTCGGATAACTGAGTGTGTTAAAGAATTAAAAGACTGGATGACATAACTTTCTACTATTAAATTCTGATAAGACGGAGATTTTGCTCATCGGTCAAAAAAAAAAAAAAGAAGTAGTACACGGAAGCTCCAGCATTTCAACCTGCATTCAGAGGGATGTTCTGTAACTACTAGTTCAATGGACCTGGGAGTTATTTTAGACAGCAACTTGTCTTTCAAAAATCATATCAACCAAGTTACAAAAACAGCCTTCTTTCACCTTAACATGTTTCTTAACTTAGAAATATTTCTATTTTTTTTTTAATGCAGAGAAGCTCCATGCGTTCATGACCTCCAGAATAGACTATTGTAATGCATTACTAGGTGGATGTCCTGCATCATTAATAAACAAGATCGAGTTACTTCAGAATGCGGCAGCCAGAGTTCTTACAAGGTCAAGAAAATATGATCATATAACCCCAAACTTATCGTCCCTACACTGGATTCCTGTTAAGTTTCGAATGGACTACAAACTACTGCTTCTTACTTATAAAACATTAAGGTGGTTTAGCTCCAATGGCCCACATTTAGCTCCTAAACTCTGGAATAGTCTTCCTGACAGTATTCGGGGCTCAGACACACTATCCCAGGTTAAGTGCAGATTAAAAAGATGTATCTTTTTAGCAAAGCCTACACATAACATACGTCACATCATAACCTTGTGCTCCAGAACATTTGATCACATGCACATCAACAACTTGTGCTGTTAAGATCACGAACAGCAGCTACTATAATTCCTTTTCACTGATTCTCTCCCCATCCCGAGGCATCTTGAGGTTTGACCAGCGTCAACAGTGTCTAACTATTGCGTCCCTTGTTGCACGTCCTGTTTGCTAGTTCTGGCAGAATGCAGGAGGTTGGTTAGGGTCTCCAAGGGGCTCAGGTGCATCGTTGTCAGCACAGAGAGGGACATTGCGCTTAGTAGCGATGTTGTGCAGGACAATACAGGCAAGGGTTATGTTTCATGCTTTCTGTGGTTCCACTCTCAGGAAGTTAAGGCATGCAAAGCGCCTCTTAAGAACTCCATTTAAAAAAGGAGTCATCAGCCATGGTAGGAGTGGGTAGGCACGGCCTCCTAATATTATGCCATCTGGTCAGTTGGTTTGGAGGTCTCTATATAGAGCACTCTCCCTCAGGATGCGTGCATCGTAGACAGACCCAGGTGTGATGTTCTTACTTCAAATGCACCACTAGATGGCACTCAAGCTTCTGGATAGAGATTAACATGAGAGGAAAGAGGGAAGAAGAAGAAGAGAGACTGTTGTGCTGGTGAACGCATGTAATACGACTTTTCCCTTACAGTAAATAAAGTTCCTATTAGGAATATAATTTTGTGCTTGCTTTCCTACATGAAGACATAAAATTGGCGACCGACTTTTTTTTTTTCTCTCCACAATATTTCCTGAAGATGGCTTCAGTAAGTGCTCCTTTTCCAAATCCTTTTTTGCCTTGCCCTGGTGAGCCTGCAATACCACTAGTAACATGGCTGAAGATGTTTCAAAACTATATGTTGGTAATTAATGCAGCTGGAGATTCCTGGCCGGAAGCTAGAAAACGTGCTTTGCTTCTTCACTGTCTTGGAACTGAAGGTCAGAGACTGTTTTATACACTGCCTAATACTGGTGAGAGTCTGGCAGATGCTAATAAAGCTTTGGAAGAGCACTTCATTCCAAAAAGAAATGTGGTTGTGGAAAGACATGCCTTCAGGGAACGTGTACAGAGGACTGATGAAACTGTGGTGCAATACATAGCTGCATTAAGAGATTTGGCTACAACTTGTGAATTTGCTGATAATCTGGATGACATGCTGCGTCCAGATAGTTGAAAACATTGCTAACCCTCGCATTCGTGAAAGATTATTAGTGGAGTCTAAACTGACATTGGAGACTGCTATTACAATACCAACACAACTAGAGGCTGCTGATGCTCAGGCAAAATCAATGTCTACAAGCACCTCTGCTCCAGTACACGCCATACATACCACTCCTGCATATGGACGACAGCGTCCGAAGGCCAAAGCACATACCTCTTCAAAGCCCTCAGCTTCTGCTCCAACAGCTCGGACATGCTTCCGCTGTGGCTCTGTTTGACATCTGGCAAACGCACAGAACTGCCCTGCTGCATCTGCTAAATGTAAGACTTGTAATAAGACTGGACATTTTGCAAGGGTTTGCCGTTCTGCTCCTACTCGTTCAGTTCATTCCATTGAATTACCAGAAGTCTGTGTTCTATACCTACCTGGACCAAGTGACCGATTGATGTGTGATGTAACCATAACAGCTACGCCTACTGCTACACCTGTGTCTCTGCAACTTACAGTTGACTCTGGCTCGTCAGTGTCCATAATGCTGAAACAACTGTATGACCAGCATTTCCGCACTGTGCCGTTAAAAGCTCCTACTGCCCGCTTAGTTACTTATCTACAAGAGCCAATTTCAGTACTAGGATGTTTACCTGCATCAGTCTCTAAATATGGCCTTACCTGTCCTGCACACTTCTTTGTCGTGGAAAATGGCACAGCTTTGCTAGGCATGGACCTGATTAAGGGGCTCCAGCTTCGATTTGATGGTCACACTGTGCTGCCGCCGCCACAATCTGCTTCAGTCTGTTCCCTTTCCACCCTTACATCACACTGCCCTGCAATGGGCTGTGTAAAAAAATTTTACACACAAGTTTAATATTTCTGACTCTGTACCCCCTGTCAGACACAAACTGCGTCGCTTACCTTTCTCTGTGAGAAATGCTGTTTCCGCAGAACTGGATCGGCTCTTGCATGCAGGCGTAATTGAAAGAATGGACTCCTCTCCATGGGTTTCTCCTATTGTTGTGGTCCAAAAGAAAATGGATGGGATTCGCATGTGTGTGGATTTGCGAGGGCCCAACAAGGCAGTTATAGTAGACAGCTATCCATTGCCACATGTGGAGGAGATGATGACGACATTACTGCAAGGTGCGACTATATTTTCAACTATAGACTTGGAAAGTGCATACCATTAGGTACCTCTTCATGAAGACAGCCAGGACCTCACTGCATTCACTGCACACACGAGGGTCTCTTCAGGTTCTGCAGGGTACCTTATGGTTTGGCATCGGCAGCAGCTGCGTTTCAGAAGATGATGGTTGTCATTCTAAAAGGACTCCAGAACGTTGCAAATGATCTAGATTACATCATCGTGTGGGGACGCTCACCACAGGAGCATGATCAGGCATTAGAGAATGTGCTGCAACGTCTCAAAGATGCTGGGTTGCTGCTGGAATGAGTCTAAATGTCAATTCAGAAAGCAGAGCTTGAAGTTTTTAGGTGGTGAACATGTGGTGAAATCACAGGGTATTCAGCTGGATTAGGAACATCTCTCCGCAATAGTTGATGCTCCTGCACCATCAGATGCTGTACAATTGCGTTCTCTGCTGGGTCTCCTCTCATGGTACAACAAATTCATTCCCAATTTTGCTTCTGTAGTGGTGCCTCTGCGTGCATGCCTTAAAGATGAGAGTGGATTTTGCTGGTCGGATGAAGCTGAACAAAGCTTGGCTGAAATAAAAAAGCTACTTGTACCCAGTCCCGCTCTCGCATTGTTTGACCCAGAGCTGCCAGTGGTCATCTCTACTGACGCGTCTGCTTACGGATTAGGTGCTGTCTTCTCACAAGTATACACTGATGGTCAAGAACGCACTGTCGATTTTGCATCCAGAACACTTACCCCAGCTGAACAGAAATACTCCACTGTTGAAAAGGAGTCTCTTGCATGTGTTTGGGCAGTGGAGAAGTGGAGGACCTACTTGTGGGGTCGCAAATTTACTCTGCGAACTGACCATCAAGCCTTAATGACACTTGACCACAAAAGGGACTGATAGAGCTGGTATGCGCATAGCCCGGTGGGCTGCTCGGTTGCTTTGTTTTAACTACTCAGTTGAGTACCGTGCTGGATCTGAAAATCATACAGCAGATTGTTTATCACGCCTGCCCCTGCCTTTTACTTCGGATGCTGAGTCAGATACAGAGCCCGAGTTTGTTGCTTTACTAGCTACTGGCCCGACTGCCGTATCTCAGGAGGAATTTGCTGCTACATCTGCTCTTTGCCCTGAACTATCTGCTCTGCGCACACAAATGGTGCGTGGCTGGCCTCCATCTTCTGCTACTTTGGATCCTGTTCTACGCCCATATTACAAACTAAGGCATGAGTTCAGTGTGCAAGATGATTTTGTGTTCAGAGGGTCTCGATTAGTGGTACCTGCAGAACTGCGTGAGTCCCTAGTATGCATTGCACATGAGGGCCATCAGGGAATTGTGAGAACAAAACAACGCCTGCGTGAAATGTATTGGTGGCCCAAAATGGACACGTGTGGAAGACAAAATATCTACCTGTCAGTTATGCCTTTCCCTGGATAAAACTGCAAAAGCTTCTGCTGTTCCACTCCAGCCTGTTCCTTTACCCTCTGCCCCCTCGGAAAAACTGGCGATAGACATTGTGGGCCCTTTTGAGACGGCTATCTGGGACTGCCGATACGCTCTGACACTCACTGATTATTATAGCAAATGGCCCGAGGTAGCTTTCACCGCATCTGTTGCAACAAAACAGGTGACTACATTTCTTACTTCTGTCTTCAGTAGACATGGCAATCCGGCCACTTTGGTGAGTGATAAATGGGCCCCAGTTTACTTCACCAGAGTTTGCTGCTTTCCTGAAAGAGAGAAACATTAAGCACATTCGCACATCAGTGTATCACCCTTCTGCAAATGGAGCTATCGAACGCTTCCACAGAGTTCTTAAAAGTACAATTCAATCGGCAATCCTCCAATCGGCACCATGGAAATCAACAGTGACTGATTTCCTGCAGATTTATCGTGCTACACCCCATGCTGTGACAGGACTTTCCCCCTTCGAATTGCTTCATGGCAGGAAAATGCGTACCCGCCTCAGTGTCCTGGGCCCTGCACCCTACGCTCATGAGCCTGAACAGTTGCAGGAACGTGTTGCGGCACGTCAGGATGTCATGAAAGCTCTGTTTGCCTGCAAGCATCAAATACGTCATTTTTCTTTTCAACAAGGGGATAAAGTGCGCATTAAAAAGCCAGTACATGTGCCAAAAGCTCATCCAAAATTCACTCCTCCAGTTAAGGTTAGAAAAAGTTGGCCCATACACCTACCTTTTGGATGACGGAAAGAAGTGGCATGCATCGTGTCTTGCACCTGTACCGGCTAATGCACAGGATAATGGACTGACCACCACTGCTGAAAACTTAAGTCCTTCTCATGTTCCATTGTCAGTATCTTCTAGTGCTTGCTCACGGGAGAAACGTCAAAGACGTGAGCCAGGTTGGCTAAAGGACTATGTATATTAGTCATGGAAATTGACAGACTTTTTCAACACACTCACATGAACATTTAAGTACTGCATAGTTTTGTTCATATGGTTTATTATTCTAATTGCTGCTTTGCATCCATTTCATGTCAGTTTAGTATATACTTCATATATACTTGAAATTGTTGATACATTACAGATTATATGTTCTTTAATTCTGTTTCATGCATATTGTTGGTTGTAGAAAGAATTCATTTAACTAAGAGGGGAATATGTAATGTTCTTACTTCAATGCACCACTAGATGGCACTCAAGATTCTGGATAGAGATTAACATGAGCGGAAAGAGGGAAGAAGAAGAAGAAGAGAGAATGTTGTGCTGGTGAACGCATGTGATACGACTTTTCCCTTACAGTTAATAAAGTTCCTATGAGGAATATAATTTTGTGCTTGCTTTCCTACATGAAGACATAACACCAGGCCACTTGACAACGCAGTTGGTGATGAGGAGGTCAGCATCACACACAAGTTGGACATTGATGCTGTGCCTCCCCTTTCTGTTTATAAACTCCCATTCATTCTCACGAGGTGCTTGTATATGCACGTGTGCAGTCGATTGCGCCAATAGTATTGGGCATATTCCCCAAAAGAAAAAAGCTGCACTTGGCCTGGGCAATCTGGTTGTCCTTTGGAAAAGAAACAAATTCATTGACCAGGCTGGCCAGTGCGATTGACACATCTCTCACCACATCACACACAGCTGATTTCACCACTCCCATATAGTCGCCAACAACCTGATAGAAAGTCCCACATGCATAAAATCAGAGAGCAATGAGGATCTGGTCTTCCACAGACAGAACATGACTCCTTTGGGTTCTGTGTTGAAGTTTTGGCCTGATAAGGTTCACAAGGTACTCTATATCAGCCTTCCCAAAGCGAAACCGGACATACAGCTCCTCAGTGGTGTATTGCTCCAGTGGCTTGGTACGTTCAACATACACCCTTTGACGGTATCCTCTCCTGGCAAAGTGGTGGTGGACAACACCTGCCATTTCACTGTCTCTCTGTGAATCCTCTGAGAAAGGCTGATTTATATGGCTGTGTAGTTGGTCTTTTCAGACACACCTATTACAACTGATTAGTTTTGGCTTGCGTTCAATTGAGGAATTCGGACCCAAGGTCTATAATTGATGAACAATGTTTACTATAGTAAAGCAACAGAACCATGGACTCAAGAAGCTGTAACTTCACTGCTGCTGAAACCAATGCACTACTAAAGGGTGTTCGATGCCATTATGGAACAATAGTGGAAAGTTTTCATTCTGCTAAGGATACCAACAAAAAGAAAAATGATGTTTGGATTTTAAATCACAGAAAATGTGAATGCCATAGGGTCTGGCTAGAGGAGGACCACAGACCAAATCAAATTGCGGTGGAAGAATCTTAAGGCCAGGGCAACAAAAGGACCACGCTGAAGCCAAAAACCCCCAAACAGGCAACGAGCCATTTAAGAGGGGAGATTACACAGATGTGGTCCTCGACATTATTGGAGGTGAGAAGTCGCAAGCTCTCCATGGTATTTAAGGTGTTGTAGGGGATGGCGAGCCTTGGATTGAGGAGGAGGAGGAGAAGAATCTGCCAGTTCCTCCTGAGGCTCATCCAGAGTACGTTTCGACAAGCTCTCCACATCAGATGAGGAAGTCTGAAATTATTGTGGAGTATTTGATAGTCTTTTTTTTTTTTATTCAATACATCTATATTTGAAACTTGTTATAAATATCCTCAATGTACAGTGTTTGTGTTGTAGGTCTCAGATGAGCAGACTGCTGGAAGAGGATGGGGAGGGGTTTTTCTTGTGTTTAGTTTCTTTTAAATGTGTGTGTTTTCATTTCAAATAATAATAAACTTATATTGACCCCACACTGGCTATTCTACTTGTTGCTCTTTACATATCTATTAGTTCTACATTGTGATTTCCTATCCTGTTTTATCCAGATTTGGTGATCCTGAAAAGTTCCTATCCGGATCAGATTGATCCAATCCGATGTTGCTTTGAAAAACTGGCTCAAGAAGTAAGCTGGATTACGTGATCACGGATCGCAAAAAAAAGGATTACTAAATCCGGATCAATTTTATCCAACTGTGAACAACTATTTTGCAGCCTATTTTGTCTTCCTGCCCCTGCAATGGGTAAGTGTTCTGCTTTTATTCTTTTTATAATGCTTTTTGCTATTCTACTTTCATTTAATCTAGCTAGATCAGTGTATTAGATTGTCTATTTATATATGTTTGACTATATTACTCTACACTTGATTATTCAAGTGCCTAGGTTATACTTTATTTGTATTCTCTGAACTGATTGTGTGTAGAATCTTCACAAGAGAGCTTTTTGCAAGCCTGTTATTCTTGCATGCACCTAGCAATTTGTGTTTTTGTCACTGATTTTACCCTGTTTAACATCTTCTCTGTTGGTCTCTTCTGCTCAGCTCCATCACGCAGACGTTCTGGGATATCTCCTAAGAGTGGTCTCCGCAAACAATATCACCAATTCCAGCTCTTTTTACTTGCTACTGAGATTGCTCGATTTATTGAACATCTCTCTAGCCCAACTGTTCCAGAGAATCCCTGTCTGCCTCCTCGCATCGTGCAGAGCACCTTTACGCGTAATATAGGCACACAGACCTCATCTGACCTCTCTGCTGCCTTCAACCAACAGACCCAAACTTATGATCACAACCTGCTTTCCTGCAACAAGACCACAGTCTTCTTATCCCTCGCACTGGTCTCCCACTGATTATTCTCCTACATCTTCGGTCTCGTCGCCCGATTATCTTGCTACTTCACCTTCACCCGACTCTGAGCCAGACTACTCCCTCATGTCTGCTGCAGCTGCAGAAGCCCACAAGCTTTTTTTATCCCAATAAACATGCTTAAACTCCCTCAATGCTGTCTTTGTTCTTTGTCTATTCGACACACTCATATCAGTCAGACTTTATTCTACTCTCACACAAATGCCTCATTATTTTGCTTATACTTGTGTAAATAGGTTATATAAGTTTGATTAACATATAGGCTAAATAGGTTTTATCAAACTACGTCTATTGTATCTAATAAGTTCTATGCTAATTATGTTAATTTTGTTGGAATAATTAGTTTGATTATAAACACACGCTAGATAAGGTTGATTAAAATATTTTTCTCGACAAGGGGTTAGGGTTTAGTCGGATAAGTGGCGCAGAGCCGGCCAAGCTGAGAGTGTCCACGTTGTGCACTGGCCTACCTCCCAGTCACCAAGCACTCATACCTCGTGTTTTGTCAGTAATAAACATGAGCTCCAAATAACTCTAGACTGTTTATTCAAATCCCATGGGTGCATGGAACTCAATTTATTTATCCATGTTCGTTCTGTTCGTTTCCTTATGTTGTCAGACCACTATTTATTATGTTGTAGTCCCATGATCTTCAGGGACCCAACACCATGCTGAATAAAGTGCTGAACAATAAAAGTATGGGCTACATTCTCATGTTTGACATTGTTTCAGTGTTGTCAGCTTAATTGTCAGTGTTGCTAGTCTCCCCCACATACTGTTTACTGCACTTTGAGTAGTAGATTAGATAAGCACAGTCCTGGGGTTAGCTGGTGTTGGATCTGTGATGATCGCAAATGTTGAGCTATTTTATGAGTTGCTCAGTAGCTCCTAGTTTTATAACTATGATGACTGTATAAGACTGTAGAAAGAACATTACACTCCAGTGCTCATGTTAGTTCTCACTCTTTAGTGCTCTTTATTGTTGAAAGATTTATAATCACACTCTTGGTCACCTAAATGAGGATGGGTTCCCCTTTTGAGTCTGGTTCCTCTCAAGGTTTCTTCCTCATAACATCTAAGGAAGTTTTTCATTGCCACAGTCGCCACGGCTGATCATCAGGGATAAATGCACACCATTCACCTTAACTGTTGACTTCTGTAAAGCTGCTTTGAGCTCACATCTGACCTGCTAAATGCACATGATTGTTCATTTATTTGTCAAAGAGAGGGAGGCTGATCTCTGGATATGTAGTTTTGAACGTTTCCTTTTTGCACAGAAAGCATAGTAGCTATATGCAGAGATATAATGCCCTAACAGCACCAAGGAGTAGGGCAACAGAGTAAGGAGGCTCCTTCAACCTCCAGACAGCTTAAGCTGGGAGACACCAAGATATTAACAAAGTTGATCATGCAGTGTTGAAGTTTGTGACGCAGAGTCTCCAACCCTTAAGTGTGGTAGAACAGCAATCATTTAATTAAATGTTTTTGTATGATCTTCAGCCTAACACCACGCTCATGTCGAGGACCACTTTGTGACATAAGATGGATGAGGCGGCACTTAAGATGAAGACTAATATAAAAAAAGAGTCAGGGATCAATTTCATAGCAGTGACCAAAGATTGTTGGAGGTCAAGGAGAAGAAGAGGTTAAATCGGCATTACTGGGTTGATCCTAACAGTCTGGAAAGGTTCTCAGTACACTAGCATGCAGGCTGCTCAAAAGGCCCACACACTTGACATATAGAACAATGTTTGGAAGACTACAGACAACAGGTTAGATTTTTTTTTTTAGTCATTTTGTGTACAACCCCTGGCAAAAAGTATGGACTCACCCCTCTCAGATGTTCATTCAAATGTTTAATTGTGTAGAAAAAAAAAAACAAGCACATATATGCCACAAAACAATTTTCACTTAACAATCCAAACTTCTGGCTGTGTAAAAAAAAAAAAAACCACAAAGAAAGATAACTATAGTCAAATACAACTGTTTTTACAGATCAAACAGAGGAAAAAAAAAATGGAATCACCAAATAAAAACACTGCTAGTACTTTGTTGCACCACCTATTATAACAGGTTGAATTATCTGAGGCATGGATTTAACTAATGACAAACAGTATACTTCATCAATCTGTCTCCAGCTTTGTCTTATTGCAGTTGCCAGATCAGCCTTGCAGGTTGGAGCCTTGTCGTGGACCATTTTCTTTAATTTCCACCACAGATTTTCAATTGGATTGAGGTCCAGACTATTTTTAGGCCATGCCATGGACATTATATGTCTTTCCTGTAGGAATGTTTTCACAGATTTTGCCCTATGGCATGATGCATTATCATCCTGAAAAATGATGCTACCATCACCAAACATCATTTCAGTTGATGAAATAAGAAAAAGTGTCTAAAATCTCAACATAAACTTGTGCATTTATAGAAGATGTAATGACTGTCATCTCTCCCATACCTTTACTTGACACACAACCCCATGTCATTAATGATTGTGGAAATTTGCATGTTTTCTTCAGGCAGTTGTCTTCATAAATTTCATTGGAACGGCACCAAACAAAAGTCCAGCATCATCACCCTGCCCTGATTCATCACTGAATATAACTCTCATCCACAGTCCAAGATTGTCTTTCTTTAGCCTACTGAAACCTTGTTTTTTATATTTAAAATGTTAATGATGGTTTTCGTTTGACTTTTCTGTATGTAAATCCAATTTCTTTTAGGCGATTTCTTACAGTCTGGTCACAGACATTGACCACTTTCTGTGGATTGTTTTGTTGTGGGTTTTCTGTTTTCAAGGCATATTGCTTTTTAAGTTTTCTGTCTTGGTGCTTTGATGTCTTTCTTGGTCTACTAGTACGCTTCCCTTTTACAACCTTTCCATTTGATTTGTATTTGGTCCAGATTTTAGACACAGCTGACTGGAAACAGCTGTTTGATAATCCTCTCTTTTGTTTCAACTGACATCTCTCATGTTGGTGCCATGAGTTATGTCAATCATCTTGGTTCAACACATCACTAATGTGTGCAAGCACTCTCTAACTGCAGACTAATTAGCAGTTGTAATCAGATACAGGTGTTTGTTTTAGAAATGCAAAGTGCATGGTGATTCTATATAATTTTCCTCAGATTTGTGTGATTCCATATTTTTTTCCTCTGTTTGATCTGTAAAAACAGTTGTAATTGACTAGTTATTTTTTTATTTTTAAGTGTTTTATACAGCCAGAAGTTTGGATTGTTTAGTGAAAATTGTTTTGTGGCATATATGTTTGTTTTTTCTACACAATTAAACATTTGAATGAACATCTTCTGAGAGGGGTAATTCCATACTTTTTGCCAGGGGTTGTATACGAAAAACAAGATGAGAACAAAAACTCTGCTTTAAATGACCCTAAAGATGAGAAATGGTGAGGACTTTGTAGAGGTCACAGCTGTAGTAGATGAACATGCTGTAAGCAGCAACAGCCGTTGTAAAACGTTTAAGTGCTGAGAGAATGTGTAGACCAGCTGTCAGATATTCTTACTGAAACATCTCTCTAAGCAGTGCTGCTGTTCCACTGTGCTTCATGGCCAAAAGTCCTGTTTCTTTCCTTAATGAAATACCATGACGTTCTGCATGTACAGTTGGTCCCCGAACTCCTAATATTCATAGGAACCATACTTTTCCTTAAATCACACATTATAGCCTTGTGTATTTTCATTTATATTCAGATGCTAAGTACAATTTAATGCTTGACTTTCGTATGCCACAGGGATTAATAACTTTGCCTCACTTTAATTTTTTTCCACACCTTCATTTCACCTCAATGTTCTTTCCCACCATTGTTGAGTGAACATCCTCTATTTTATTGATTCCTTTATCCTGCTTTCTCCCTCGTATTTCTTATAACTTTAACAGGTGTCCCTTTTGACTCCATTGGTGCTGCTGTGTACCTTTGGTGCCGTTCTTAAAACTTATGATTAACCTCATATCATATGGCCTGTTTTTGTTAAAGCTGTTTCCATACTCATGCTTTGTCTTATGTGTGCTCTCAGATGACATTTCATGAGCATAGGCTTTGTGAGTCCTTTTAAATTCTACCACCAAATTGCGTGCAGGTGTAATCAATCAGGAACTGGGTGACTGTGAACATGGAACTGTAGCTGAGGTCTGGGGAATGTAGTCCATGGCAGCCATGTTTGTAGGCGGCAATGACTCCTGGGAATTGCGGTTTGTGGTTTCCTGTGTCATGACATTCTCATTGTAGCTTGTGGGTGGCAATCGTACTTGTAACGGAAAGCAATTCTGGTGCAAATTACAAAGCTTTTATACAATGTCAATGTACATTTAAAAAAAAATAATTACTGTGTGTGTGTGTGTGTGTGTGAGGGAATTCTGATCATCATCAGAATAATGTTTTGATATTAATCCTCTTTGAAGCACTGCTACTGAACTATTTGACCCTGACCTGTAGGAACCATGAATCCACAGAATAGACAGAGAATTACAAGATTCAACATCTTTTTTCAGACATAAAACCCCCTGCCTAAAGTATAGAGTTCAACAGTAGTTTAAGCTGCACCGTTTACCACATCAACCCTCATTCTTCTTCCTTTTTCCATCTTTCCTCTTCTTTTCCGTCCTCCCCCCATTCATAATAGCACTTACCACAGGATCCACCCCTGAGGCACACAGTGTTTATAGAGATATTACAGCAAGCATTTTTCACTAATCAGTTTTATTATAGTAACTATAGAAAGGGATACAAATCATTGATTATTCGCACGCTTGCATGGATGAATTATATAAAGAATTGGTTAACAAATAAAAAAACCCATTCTAATTAGTCATGAGATACAAGCAGAGGACTGATCGACCCGCAGCTGACTGCTTCTGGCAAGCCTACAATTTTAACCAAAATTATTAGAAATAATGACAATTTAATCTGTTTAATGTCAAACAAGGCACCTGAAATGAAAAAAAAATAAATCAGCTTAAAAGCTCAAATACTCTAACTCATTCTGCCCCACGATAGAATCATCGATTATTGTCAAGAGGTGAGGAGAAATATGACCATATGGGTATAAGGATTCAAGCTGCTCTATCTGATTGCTCACTCCCACTTTGCTACTTTTTCCTGTAACCCCATGGATAGAAAAATAATAAAAACCAAAGTGTTATCCATCCACAGCCCAAAGGGAACTGCTGCTGAGACACAGTATCTATCAGCACTCTAGCAGTCATAAACATGTGCTGTTTATGTCTGTCTGCCTGTGATGGAAGGGGCATTAAAAATGAATAACCCTAACCCTGTAACCCTAATTTATAACCCTACCCCTAACCCTGTTACCGTAATGTATACCCCTACGCCGCCCAAATCCATGTAGGGGTTATGACCATACCCCGACCATTTACATTTTACATTTGCGGCATTTAGCAGACGCACTTATCCAGAGCGACATACAAAAGTGCTTTGAGTCTCTAGTAACGAATAAATCTACACTGGTACGCAAGATTACAAACTTAATATAAATATAACCCTTGAATTCTACAAGCTTGGAAGTGCTAATTTAAGTATTTCAGGAAGAGGTAGGTCTTCAGTCGTCGCTTGAAGATAGTCAGGGACTCTGCTGTACAGACATCAAGGGGAAGTTCATTCCACCACCCCGGTGCCAGAACAGAGAAGAGCCTTGAAGTGTACCTACCTCTCATTCTGAAAGAAGGAGGTACCAGTCGAGCAGTGCTGGAGGATCTCAGACATCGTGGTGCAGTGCGAGATGTGACGAGGTCACTGAGGTAAGATAGTGCTGGTCCATTTTTGGCCTTGTAGGCAAGCATCAGTGTTTTGAATCTGATACGTGCAGCTACTGGAAGCCAGTGAAGGGAGCGCAGCAGTGGGATGGTGTGGGAGAACTTGGGCTGATTGAACACAAGTCGTGCAGCTGCATTTTGGATCATTTGCAGTGGACGAATAGCGTTCGGGGGAAGACCTGCCAGCAGAGAGTTGCAGTAGTCAAGTCTTGAAATGACAAGAGACTGAACAAGCACCTGGGCAGCCTGTGTGGACAGAAATGGTCGAATCCTTCGGATGTTATAGAGAAGAAATCGACAAGAACGAGCAACATTAGCAACATGTGGGAAGAAGGACAGTTCATTGTCCATAGTTACCCCAAGGTTATGAGCAGTGGCTGAAGGGCAGAGCAGAGAGTCATGAAGTGTTATTTGGAGATCTTGACCTGGAGATGAATCACCTGGGATGACCAGCAGTTGTTTTGCTGGGGTTGAGTTTTAGTTGGTGAGCACTCATCCATGAAGATATGTCTGTCAAGCATGCTGATATCCGAGCGGAAGCTGTGGTATCTGATGGAGGGAAAGAAAAGATTAGTTGAGTGTCATCTGCATAGCAGTGATAAAAAAAAAACCCATGTGAGGATTTGACTTCAACAATGGAGTGGGTATAGAGGGAGAAAAGGAGGGGACCAAGTACCGAGCCTTGTGGGACACCAGTGGTGAGTCTGCATGGGGCAGATGTGGATCCCCTCCATGTTACCTGGTATGAGCGACCTTCCAGGTAGGAAGCAAACCATTCCCATGCTGTTCCGCAGATACCGAGGCTCTTGAGGGTTGACAAACGTGTCTTGTGGTTGACTGTGTCAAATGCTGCAGAAAGGTCCAGGAAGATAAGTACAGATGACAGCTTGGCTGACCGAGCAGGATGCAGTTTCTCAAAAACAGCCAAAAGGGCAGCCTCTGTGGAATGTGCTGCTTTGAACCCAGACTGATTAGGATCATGGAGGTTGTTTTGTGAGAGATAGACAGACAGTTGGTTAAGAACAGTGCGTTCTAGAGATTTAGAAAGAAAGGAGAGAAGCGATACCGGTCTGTAGTTGTTGATGTCTGATGGATCCAAAGCCGGTTTCTTCAAGATGGGAATGACCCTTGCTTGCTTAAAGGTAGTTGGTACATAGCCAGATGTTAATTACCCATTGATGATTGTGGAGATGAAGGGCAGGAGATCTTGTGTGATGGTCTGAAGCATAGTTAAAGGGATTGGATCCAGAGAACAGGTGGTGGGATTGCAAGATTGGATGACTTGCAGTATCTCACCCTCTGTTAAGGTTGAGAAGCTTGACAGAGACGTAGTGGATTGTCGGCTGTGTTGTGTAGTCATTGTTGGGGAGGAAGTGAAGGTCTGGCAGATTTTCTTAATCTTCTGATCATAGAAGGAGGCAAAGTCATTAGCAGTCAGGGAGGATGAAGCAGGTACAGCAGGGGTGTTGAGTAGTGAAGAGAAGATGTTGTGAAGCTTACAAGGATCTTGTGCAGAGGCCTCAAGCTTTTCCTTGTAGAAGGCAGTTTTGGCAGAAGTCACCTCCAAAGAAAATTTAGTCAGGAGTGCGAGGTCTACATCGAGCTGTGTTTTTTCCATTTCCTCTCTGCAGATCTGAGCTCTCGTCAACTGCTGCGCAAAACTTGAGGTGGGGTAGGGGTACACATTAACCACTACCCCTAACCCTATAACCCTAAATTATGTCCCTACCCCTGTAACCCTAATTTATAACCCTTCCCCTAACACTGTAACCCTTGTTCATAACCCCAAACCTAACCCTGTAGCCCTAATGTATATCCCTAGCCCACCCGTATCCATCTAAGAGTTATGACCCTACCCCAACCCATACCCTTGCAACCCTAATTTATAACCCTGAACCTAACCCTGTAAACCTAATGTATACCCCTACCCCACCTCATCCATGTATGGGTTATGACCCTTATCCAGCGCGACGTACAAAAGTACTTTGAGTCTCTAGCAATAAATAAATCTACACTGGTACGCCAGATTACAAACTTAATATAAATATAACTCTTTAATTCTACTAAGCAAACTTGGAAAGTGCTATTTTAACCATACACCGACCCCTGTCACCCTACCTTATAGCCCTTCCCCACCCTTATCCATGTAGGAGTTACGAACCAACCCCAACCCTTAAACCTGTAACCCTTATTTATTACCCTGTGCCCTAACCCTGTAACCCTAACTTATAGCACTATTTCTAACCATGTAACCCTAATTTATCACACTACCCAGTAACCCTGTAACCTTAACGTTTATCCCTACCCCTAACCCTGTAACCCTAAGTATAATCCTACCCTGACCCTGTAACCCTAATTTTTAATTCTTCCCTAACCCTATAACCCTAAATTATGTCCCTACCCTGTAACCCTAATTTATAACCCTTCCCTAACACTGTAACCCTTGTTCATAACCCCAAACCTAACCCTGTAGCCTAATGTATATCCCTAGCCCACCCGTATCCATCTAAGAGTTATGACCCTACCCCAACCCATACCCTTGCAACCCTAATTTATAACCCTGAACCTAACCCTGTAAACCTAATGTATACCCCTACCCCACCTCATCCATGTATGGGTTATGACCCTTATCCAGCGCGACGTACAAAAGTACTTTGAGTCTCTAGCAATAAATAAATCTACACTGGTACGCCAGATTACAAACTTAATATAAATATAACTCTTTAATTCTACTAAGCAAACTTGGAAAGTGCTATTTTAACCATACACCGACCCTGTCACCCTACCTTATAGCCCTTCCCCACCCTTATCCATGTAGGAGTTACGGACCAACCCCAACCCTTAAACCTGTAACCCTTATTTATTACCCTGTGCCCTAACCCTGTAACCCTAACTTATAGCACTATTTCTAACCATGTAACCCTAATTTATCACACTACCCAGTAACCCTGTAACCTTAACGTTTATCCCTACCCCTAACCCTGTAACCCTAAGTATAATCCTACCCTGACCCTGTAACCCTAATTTTTAATTCTTCCCTAACCCTATAACCCTAACTTAAAACCCTACCCCTATCCCTACAACCCTAATTTATAACCCTACCCCTAAGTCTGTAACCCTAATTTATAAGCCTACCCCAAACCATGTAATCATAATTTATAACCATACCTCAAACCTTGTAACCCCCATTTATAACCCTACCCCCTAATCATGTAGCCCTAATTTATAATCCTACCCCTAACCCTAATTTGTAACCTTATCACTAACCTTGTAACCGTAATTTGTAACCATACCTGCTAACCCTGTAATCCTAAATTATGACCCTAACCCTAAATTATATATACATGTAAATATATATATATATATATTGCATACATCTTACCTTGTTACCCTAATTCATATCCCCACCCTTAACCCTGCAACTCTAATTTGTAATTCAACCGTTAACCCTGTTACCCTAACTCATAATCCTACCCCTAATTCTGTAACTCTAATTTGTTAACCTACCCTGAACCTGGTAAACCTCAATTATAACCCTACTCCCTTATTTTGTAACCCAAAATTATAACCCTACCCCTAACTTTAATTTATAATCCTACTCCTAACCCTGTGAAACTAATTTATAACCCCACCTCTAACCCTGTAACTCTAATTTATAACCCTACCCCTAATTCTGTAACCCTAAATTATAACCCTATTCTTAATTCTGTAACCCTAAATTATAACCATACCCTCTAACCCTGCAACTCTACTTCATAACCCCAGCCCTTACCCTGTAACTCTAAATTATAACCCAACCCCTAACCCTGTTGCCCTTACTCATAACCCTACCCCTAATCTTGTATCCCTAATTTATTACCCTACCCCTAACCATGTAACACAAAATTATATCCCTTACCCTAACCCTGTTGCTCTAATTTATTGCCCTACCCATAATCCTGTTACCCTCTTATAATTTAACCCAACCCTGTTACCCTAATTTATAACCTTACCCGCTAACTCTGTAACACTAATTTATAATCCTATCCCTAACCATGTTACCTTAAATTATAACCCTATCCCTAACCTTGTTACCCTAACTCATAACCCTACCCATAAGATTGTAACCCTAATTTTTTACCCTACCTCTAACCATGACTTTTAATCGTACCCCCTACCCCTGTTATCCTAAATTATAACCCTACCTCTAACCCAGTAACCATAAAATTATAACCCTACCTCAACCCTGTAACCCTAATTTATAACCCTAAACCTAACCCAAACCTGCAATGCCGATGTAATTCTGTAAGCGATCTAGGAGGAGATTATGATCTATAGTGTCGAATGCAGGAATAAAATCTAGTAAAACCAACAGCGAGATGAAGCCTTGGTCTGAAGCTAAAAACAGGTCATTAGTGATTTTAACTAGAGCAGTTTCTGTGCTATGATGGGGCCTAAAACCTGACTTAAACTCTTCAAAGATATTGTTCTCTTGTAAGTGGAAACACACTGTAACTGGGCAGAGAAGATCTTTTTTAAAATCTTAGACATAAATGGGAGATTTGAAATAGGTCTGTAATTTGTTAGTGTGTTTGGATCCAGATTAGGTTTCTTAATGAGGGGATTAATAACTGCTAATTTGAGGGATTTAGGGATGTGACCTAAAGATAGGGCGAAGTTAATAATATTGAGAAGAGGTTCACCAGCTGTATGTAACACTTCCTTCAATAGATTAGTTGGAATGGGATCTTACTGACATGTTGTTGATTTAGCTTTGGTAATAACATTATACAGCCATTCCTGACCTATACATGTAAAACAGTGTAGTTGTGGAGTTGTAGGTGAGATTGTGACCCTAACCCTAAATTACAACAATACTTCTAACACTGCTACCCTAATTTACCCCTAACCCTAGAATTCAAGAGTTATATTTATATTAAGTTTGTTATCAGGCATACCAATGTAGATTTATTCATTGCTAGAGACTAAAGCACTTTTGTATGTCGCTCTGGATGAGAGCATCTGCTAAATGCTGTAAATGTAAATTTATAACCTTACCCCTAACCCTGTAACCCTAAAGTATAACCCTACCCACTAACCCTGCAACTCTAACTTATAACCCAACCCCTAACCTTGTAACCCTAAATTATATCCCTACCCATTTCCCTGTTGCCCCTACTCATAACCCTACCCCAATCTTTTATCCCTAATTTATTACCCTACCCCAACCCTGTAAACCTAACGATAACCCTACCCTTAACCATGTTACCCTAACTTGTAACACTAATTTATAACCCTACCTCTAACCCTGTTACCCTAACCTATAACCCTACCTGCTAACTCTGTAACCCTGGTTTATAACCCTATCCTTAACCATGTTACCCTAATTATAATCCTACCCCTAACCCTAACCCCAAGTAATAACTCTACCCCTAACCCTGTAAATCTAATTTATAACCATACCAGCGAAACCTGTAACCCTAAAGTATAACCCTACCCCTATTACCCTAACTTATAACCATCCCCTAACCCTGTTACCCTAAATTATAACCCTATTCCTAACCCTGTAACACTACCCCCTAAACCTGTAACCCTAACATATCTTTATCCCAACCTTGTTATACTAAATTTTAACCCTACCATAACCCTGTAACACTAGTTTATAACCCTACTCCTAACCCTAACTGGCAACCCTATTTTATTACCCAACCCATAATGCAGTAACCCTAACTAATAACCCTATCCTAAATTATAACCATACTCCTAACCCTAACCCTAGAATTCAAGAGTTATATTTATATTAAGTTTGTAATCTGTCGTACCAGTGTAGATTTATTCATTGCTAGAGACTCAAAGCAGTTTTGTACATCGCTCTGGATAAGGGCATCTGCTAAATGCCACAAATGTAAATGTAAATGTACATTTATAACCCTACCCTAGCCCTGTAACCCTAATTTATAACCCTACTCCTAACCCTGCTTCCTAACTTATAACCCTATCCCTAACCCTGTAACCCTACCCCTAAACCTGTAACCCTACCTTATAACTTTAACCCAACCCTGTAACCCTACCCCCAACCCTGTAACCCTAATTTATAACTTTACCCCAACCCTGTACCCCTAATTTATAAACCCTACCCCTAACCGTGCAACCCTAATTTATTCCCCTACCCCTAATTTATAACCCTACCTGCTAACCCTGTAATCCTACATTTTAACCCTTCTCCTAACCCTTAAGATAAGATAAGATAAGATAAACCTTTATTCGTCCCACAGTGGGAAATTTCTATGTTACAGCAAGACAAAGAAATAAAATAGATGCAAATATATATAAAAAGAAGAATATACAAAAAAATTAAAAACAGAAATAAAAATAAATAATAATAACAATAATAATGATAATAATAACAAAGAAATAAAAATAAATGCAAATATCTAAAATAATATACATATACTACAATACCAGTATATATACAGTACAATGTAATAATACGAATAGGAGAAAAAAACAAAAGTACGCTTTTAAGTCGTTTTGAGGTAGTATTGCACGTAAATTGCACGTAATATTGCACATAATATTGTACCTGATTTGTTTAATAATATTTCACACAGATAAAGTTATTGCACATCTTAAAAAGTAATAGCAGTGTTGTATGTTGGTGACTGGTTTTACTGGGAACAGCTTTGGTTGTATAGTCTAATAGCAGCAGGGAGAAAAGACCTTCTGTATCGCTCCTTCAGACACTTGGGATGTATTAGTCTGTTACTAAAAGAGCTGCTCAGCGATGTAACGGTTTCATACAGGGGGTGGGAGGCGTTCTCCAGCAATGATGATAGTTTTGTTACCATCCTCCTTTCTCCCACTTCCTGTACAGTGTCCAGGGGAATCCCCAGGACAGAGCTGGCCTTCCTGATCAGCTTGTCTAGTCTCTTCCTGTCTGCAGTAGATATGCTGCTGCCCCAGCAGACCACTCCATAGAATATGGCTGAGGCCACCACAGAGTCAAAAAAGGTCTTCAGTAGCTCTCCCTGTACTCCAAAAGACCTTAGTCTCCTCAGCAGAAAGAGTCTGCTCTGCCCTTTCTTGTAGATTGCCTCAGTGTTGTCTGTCCAGTCCAGTTTGTTGTTTAGGTGAACACCCAGGTATTTGTAAGAGTCTTACCCTGAATGTTCACTGGTGATAGAGTTTGTTTGTTCCTACGGAAATCCACCACCAGTTCTTTCGTTTTCCCCGCATTTATCTGGAGGCAGCTCCGTTGGCACCAGTCCACAAAGTTCTTTATAAGTCCTCTGTACTCTCTGTCATCATCATTCGTGATCAGACCGACGATGGCAGAGTCATCAGAGAACTTCTGTAAGTGACAGGTTTCTGAGCTGAACATGAAGTCTGCAGTGTAGATGGTGAAGAGAAACGGGCAAGAACCGTTCCTGCGGGGCTCAGTATTGCAGACAATCATGTCAGACTCACAGTCACGAGTCCTCACATACTGTGGTCGGTCTGTGAGATAGTCCAGTGTCCAGGCAGACAGATGATGGTCTACTCCCATGTACACCATCTTATCCCTCAGGAGCGCAGGTTGGATGGTGTTGAAAGCACTAGAGAAGTCAAAAAACATGACTCTCACAGTGCTCCCAGCCTTTTCCAGGTGTGAAATAGCCCGATTTAGGAGGAAGATGACTGCGTCTTCCACTCCAATGCCAGGTTGGTAGGCAAACTGAAGTGGATCCATTGATGGGCTCACCAGAGGTCGGAGATGAGTGAGCACTAGCCTCTCCAATGTCTTCATCAGATGCGAGGTCAGCGCTACTGGTCGATAGTCTCCGAAGTCTTTTGGGCGCGGCGTCTTTGGTACAGGCACCACGCAGGATGTTTTCCATATCTGTGGCACCTTTCCCAGCTTCAGGCTCAGGTCAAACATGTACAGCAGTATGCCGCACAGCTGGTCAGCACAGGTCTTAAGTAGCCTGGAGCTGATGCCGTCTGGGCCTGCAGCCTTCCTCGCTTTGATCTTCCTGAGCTCCATTCTCACCTGGGCTTCTGTAAGGGGCAGTGTGTATTGGCTGGAGTGTTGACTGGAGGGAATCGGCAGGGGTGGGAAGTTAGGTGTGTTGTGTATTGTCTGTGAGCTGATAGCAGTGCAGAGAGAGGTGGGGCTGGAGCTGCTTGCTGTGGAAGCAGAGAGGGGGGATTGCAGCAGGGGGACTGGATGGGGGCAGGAGAGGGTAGCTGATCAAATCTGTTAAAGAATAGATTGAGATCATTCACCCACTTCTGGTCACCCACAGCCTGAGAGCTTGGCTCCTTGTGACCAGTGATGGTTTTGAGTCCCTTCCATACACCGCTGACATTGTTCTGCTGCAGCTGATCCTCCATCTTCCTCCTGTAGCATGCTTTTCCTTCCCTGATCTTCTTCCTCAGTTCTCTCTGGACAGTTTTCAGCTCTTCCTTGTTTCCTGATTTAAACACCCTCTTCTTCTCTTTAAGGAGAGTCTTTATATCAGGGTTTATCCATGGTTTGTTGTTGGGAAAACACCGTACAGTCCTGGTGGGTACAGTATTCTCCACACAGAAGTTAATGTAGTCCGTAATACAATCTGTTAGACTGTCAATATCCTCCCATGTGGACTGCACAATTCCTCCCACATAGTTGTTTCAAAACAGTCTTTCAGAGCCTCATCGGTCTCATCAGACCATGTCGTCACTGTGCGGGAGGTAGCTGGTTGCCTGCATACAAGGGGTTTGTACACAGGTAGGAGATGAACCAGGTTGTGATCCGATCTTCCCAAGGGGGGGAGAGGTGATGAAGCATAGGCCTCCTTTAAGTTTGCATAAAATAAGTCCAGTGTTTTATTGTCTCTGGTGTGGCATGAAACATACTGGGTGAATGTGGGCAGAGTGGAGGATGGAGGGCATGATTAAAATCTCCAGAGATAATGAGAAGGGCATTTGGGCTCTGTGTTAACAGTCTGTTAACAACAGAATGCAGGACTTCGCATGCCGATTCACCGTCAGCAGAGGGGGGAATATACGCAGCTATCGCGATAACATGCGAGAATTCCTCGGCAGATAGTACGGCCTCATGCTAGCGGCTAACAGCTCAATGTCCTTACAGCAGATCTGTTCTTTAATAGTGATGTGTCCAGATTTACACCATCTATTATTCACAAACACTGCCAGTCCTCCTCCCTTTCTCTTACCGCTCTCCATCGTTCTGTCTGCGCGCAGTAAATCAAATCCATCCAGAGCCACGGTCGTGTCCGGAGTTAGCTTGGTTAGCCATGACTCCGTGAACAGCATGATGCTACACTCCCGAATTCCCTCTGATGCCGGGTAAGAGCCGCTAGCTCGTCCATCTTGTTGGGTAAAGATCTTACATTTCCCATAACGATGGACGGGAGAGTTGGTCTGTAACGTCTCCTTTATTCCGACACACAGCTCCAGCACGGTTCCCCCGTCTTCTCCTTCTTAGCTCGCGGGGAATATCCGGTTTTTCTCCTAGTAGCATCGGCATGTTGCGGAATGCTAACAGCTGATCACTGGTGTAAACAATAGGACCGTGGCTATGAACAGAGTTTCCAGACGCGACTGTGAACAAAGTCCAAAGAAGCAGGAAAAGTAGAGCAAACTCGGTGGCTTTGTTTATGTCCATTGTGCAAAAGTTTCCAAATTTACGCGTATACACTTAAAAAGAAAAAAACACAAAGTGCCGGAACACTATAAAATAAATAAAAAAAGCACAAACTTTACGGGAGCTGCTGCAACAGGCTGCCACTTGGGCGGCGCCTAACATTGGACTATTATAGCCCTAACCCTAAATTACAACCCTACCCCTAACCATCTTACCCTAACTCATAACCCTATCCCTAACCCTGTTACCCTAACTCATAACCCTACCCCTAACCCTCTTACCCTAACTCATAACCCTACCCCTAACCCTATTACCCTAATTTATTAACCTACCCCTAATTTATTACCCTACAAGCTTAAATTACCCTACCCCTAACCCTAAATTACAACCCTAACCCTGTAACTCTATTTTACAACCCTTCTCCAACCCTCTTAACCTAAATTATAACCCCTTTCCATAACTTTCTAATCATAATTTATAATCCTACCGCACCCCTAACCTCCTAACTGTTATGCCCTACACCCAGTATATTAGCTAAACATTTTCGCCAACCACTAAGACCAAACCCATGACTTTCACACTGTGCACTACACTTCTATTTTACTCTGAACCGCTCTCTCATCTTTTATGTAGAATATTCAATCTAAACTTTTTGGACAATGCACAGTAATGCAAAAAATAAACTTTGCAGAAAAAACCTATCAAGCTACTAATGAGGGCTTCTGTAAATATTTTAGTTGGAAATGCTTGTATTTCCACAGGCTACAATGTGAATGTCATGGAACAGGAACCAAAAACTGCAATTCCCTGCATACACTGCAGCCTACAAACATGGCTGCTGTGGACTACACCCCCCAGACCTCAGCTACAGTTCCATGTTCACAGTCACCCAGTTCCTGATTGATTACACCTGCAATCAATTCCACACCTGCAATCAATCCCCCCCCCCCCCCCCCAATTAGACCCACCACGGTCGTGTCATCGGCAAACTTGATATGATTCGAGCTGTGCATTGCTACACAGTCGTGAGTCAGCAGAGTGAACAGCAGTGGGCTGAGCACACAGCCCTGAGGGGCCCCAGTGCTCAGTGTGGTGGTGCTGGAGATGCTGTTCCCAATCAGGACTGTCTGGGGTCTCCCAGTCAGGAAGTCTAGGATCCAGTTGCAGAGGGAGGTGTTCAGGCCCAGAAGGTTCAACTTCTCGAACAGGTGCTGAGGAATGATTGTGTTGAATGCTGAGCTGAAATCAATGAACAGCATTCATACATATGAGTCCTTGTTATCCAGGTGGGTGAGGGCCAGATGGAGGGTTGTGGAGATGGCATCGTCCGTGGAATGGTTTGGACGATACGCAAACTGCATGGGGTCCAGGGAGTGTTGGTAAGCTTTGCCGCCAAAAGCAAACCTCAGGAACCTCCTGTGAGCAGAAAGGATGGCAGAAGTAGCTATTGGAGCACTCAGCAGAAAAGCCCTGTCCATATCGGGAATCTCTGACAAGGTGAGCCACAGATGCCTCTCTGTGGTCATTAAGGCTGGCATGAACCTACCCATGGCCCATGCCCTTGGTGGCCCTAAGGGTTAAGTCAGCCATGCGACGTAACTCCTTACCATAGTCAGCTCCAGAGCTGAATCTTTCGTCCAACTCTCGCAGCAGGTCAGCCTGGTATGCCTGCAACACAAAGTGTGGAGGCAGCCCATGGCCTGGACTACTGCCGTGTAAGCCAACAAATAGCCGAAGTGGCTTTCAACGGCCTAGTTGGAAATACCGGAGCCTTTAGCGACACAACACCTGGGGAGAGATAGCCAGCTAGCATCTCTTCGACCCTGGGCACCTCCCCATACCCACACTCCTTAAACCCAACTATGTTCGTGTACAGCGAATTTTGCGTGGAAAAAAAACGGGCCATATATGGGGTCTCCCAAGACCTGGAAACTTCAGTCTGCAGGTCGGTGAAAAACAGTAGCCCCCGGTGAGGAGGGTGTGCTGTGGGACACAGGAAACGCTCATCCGGATTGCTGGGAGTGAGTTGCTTTCGCTTCTCACCTGGCCAAACTATCATCACTACCTCCAGGAGCTCCTCAAACAACACTGGCTGTGAGGAGCCTGTGAGCTCGCTAGCATCCAAGAGACCCGGAGCTCTGCATCACACACACCGGGGAAGACAACGCCGGAGTGAATAGCTTCCTCAGGGAATGGGAGCACGGCCCAGCAGGGGAGGCTGGAGAGGACTCATCCATCTCCATGCCTTCTGCTAGGTCGGCCAGCGAGCCCTATGACCTTTGGCACCGCTTCGCCTCAGCAAGAGCAGGACCTGAGCCGCGAGGAAGAGCTCTCTCCTCGAAGAGTGATCTCCGGGAGCAGAGAGTGCAAATAGCCATATGGCTACAGCACGGATAATCATCTCTCTCAAGAGCCGACTGATCATGCTCCACTCCCAGACAAACAACTCACAGCCCATGTCTCCCCATATTAAAACGGGGGTAAGGAGGGACACACGTGAAAGTTTTACACACAAAGTGCTTACCTAAACAACAGAAGCTAATGTCGCTACCATTGCTCAGCCATTTTGTAGCTTTCTGGTTTAGGTAACTTCGCCTGTCGATGAAGTCACGACTTGTCTATTGGCCTAGATTTTACACTTAATTCGGAGCGTGGACAATGCGGGGCATTCCCAAAGCGTTTTTGCGGAGTGTCTCGTTCCTGAAAGGGAACAGAACATAATACCTGATGATCATAAAATGGAGAATTACATGCACAGACAAAGTCCTTCAGTAGTAATCACAGCCAATGGTGATCATAGAATTGTTTGCAATCTGAGGTCATGGAACTAATACAATATATCATAATACACTGAGAACTAATTAGAAAAATACATACACAAACAGCAATTTTAAATAATATTTACCAAATTACACCAGAATAGGCAATAGACAAATCTCCATCATGAATTCGTTTAGTCAAAACATTGTTATTTTCTGCTAGACCTTGTTGAGCTTTCAGAATGTGGTTATCTTTCCTTTGCATTAAATACATTATTGTTCAATTCTGGTACTTCAAAGTACAACTCCGGGATATCTTCAACAAAGCCTAGTAGATCTTGTGGATTTAAAGACATTGTCTGTTTGATTACATTTACATATGGAAAACAGTACGTTCCTATGGACCAGGTTTATTTTGGTATTATGCAAAACAAGGTCTTATTCATCGGGCAATAAGTTATCATTACCAAAAACGCAGAAATGGTCTAGGGTTGTGGTGGTGCGTTTCCTTTTCTTTCCTTTAATACATTTTTTTCTGTTATATTCCCAATTTGTCCACTTTTAAGATCATTGTAAACACTTGTTCTTTCTGAAAAGCTGGAACAGAAACAGTCAAAAGCAAAGCATGCATTTTTCTCATAAAACACCCGAACCTGTCAGACCTATTCCCAGCAGAGCAAGCCCAGGAAGTGTCCTTAGGTTTATTGATCAGTGTCATTCCAATACCTAAAGATCGGCCTAAGGTTTTATACAACTTCATGTGGGGACCATTTTCTTTACTTGTCTGTTTTTAGATTTATGACATTTTGTACACTGTATCTCCACATTTGTCAATCAGTGCATATGGGCCACCCAGTTAGCGGTGCACGGTCCCTCGTGGTGGTCATTCTTTACCATAACTTCATCACCAAGCTCAAATTTATGTTTGTGTACATCTTGATCATAATACATCTTGTTGTACTTTTGACTGAGTCCAATTTGATGAGCTGCCTGGTAAATACATGGTTGGTAAAAATTTACACAAGTTTTTAAAAAAACATTTCAGTTGTCCATCCCTCAACCATTGGCTTAGGGACTTCAAATAAGAGGTGTTCAGGTAATCTCATTTTCATTCCTGTTATTAACTCATGGGTACTATAACCTGTGATTTTAAGTATAATTCCCCTTACTGAGATTAAAAGTTTTAGAGGATTTTGAGCTCAGTTGGGACCATTCTCTAATAACATTATTTTTTTCAAGGTCGTTTTCAGTGTTCTGTTTAATCTCTCCAAGCCTCCTGATGATTGCGGGTGATGTGCTATATGCAGCCGTGTTTAATCCCAAGCAGTTTTGCTAGATCAACATGATTTTTTTTTTTCCTGTGAAGTGGGTGCCTCTATTACTTTCTAGACTCAATGGAAGGCCAAATCTACAATAGATTTGTTCCCATAGCCCTCTTGCTGTAGCAGAGGCAGTGTGAGATTTGCTAAATGTGTCAACCACCACTTGAATATATCTGTATCCACTTTTTGCTGCTGGTAATGGACCAATATAATCAGTCTGGAGGATTGTCCAGGGATCTGCCCCCCCGATAGTGAATATGATACAAAATATAATTTTTGGCGCAATCTTGTTGGTGGCACCCATACTATAGTGTCTCCATCTTTGTACAATAATATGTTGTCACGTACAATCAACCGTGCATCATGCTAAGCGAATGGACCATCAACAATATTTTTGCTTATTGTTTTTTTTTCAATTTTATTGCTTCCGCTTTTACAGGGTCATTATTTTGAGCACTTTAAATCTAAATGCTTTGAAATGTTGATGGTTACAAGCGGTTCTTGTCCTGTGACATCCGAAAACATCCTTCCTTCGATGGCGGCCTTTTTTGCTAGTTCATTAACAGACAGATTCACATCACCATGCTTGTTAGTTGATTTTTTTTCTGGTGGCTTTTACTTTCAGCAATGCTACCTTATGAGTGCTATTCTGTACAGCCGACCACAAAGCCTGAATTGGCTTTAGTGCAGATGGTCAACCAAAGGTTGACCATCTGCACTAGTAAAATGCCTTTTTTGCCAGATCTGCAAATATTCTGTAAGAAAATTAACTACAAAGGCAGAATCTGAGTAGATATTTAAATATAAACCTGGGATGACCTCTAATGTCTTTAGCACTGCTGTGAGCTCTGCTTTTTGAGCTGAAAAATTAGACTGATATTTATACAAAAAATCTAGCGAAAAAAAATTGCGAAACCTGTATAATATTGGCCCTCTTGCCAGTATCTAGGACCATCAACATACACATCTACAGCTCCATCAATCACTGTTACCTCAAAGACACTTTCAGGGTGACTAGTGTGTTCGGCTTTACATGTGTGTGGGATACCTTCATATAGGAGGGTCCGGGACTGCACAGAGTTCGGTTTGCACACTGTGTTCTGTGTTCCATTTAGGAGAAGCTGTAAAGGGGTATGTGGAGTATGCAGTGTCCCCTCAGTGGCAGCTGTCTGCAAAATAAATGGCCATGTTCTGAAGTTGCAATTAATACCTTCAACCTTTCAAAGGCTGTCTGATGCTCAGTACCCCAGTCTAAAGAATCATTATTTTTCTTTTTTCCTGAAAGGAGGGTATTCAGAGGTTTAACAAATCCTTCAATAAAATCTCTACAGAATCCTACTATTACAAAAGAAAATATCTAAAATCTGTCACTGATACAGAAACTGGTAGTATCTGAATAATTTCTACTTTGTGTGGGTCAGGTGTACCTTTACTTATCTTAATGTCCAGATAAGTGACTTCTGACTGAGCTTTTTTTGGATTTAACTTGAGACCTGCTGCTTTCAGTAATTTGTCAACAAAGTAAGATGTTCCTCGCTGGTGGTCTGCAACAACAAATCATCCACATACTGAATCCAACATTCAGGTTTAGAGAACCTCTTCAGTATTTTAGCTAAACACTGAAACAGGGTGGGAGAATTCACAAAACCTTGGGAAAGTACATTCCAGGTATACTGGGTGTTTTTAAACTTAAAAGCAAATTCGTATTGACATTCTGGATGTAATGGCATAGACCAAAAACCATTACACATCGACAGCTGAATAATAACTTGCCTCGGGTAAAAGGGATGCTAATACATCTGGGGTGGAGGCCAATACAGGTACGCAAGTTTGAGTGCATTTTTTTAAGTGTCCTATAGTCTATGCATAATCTCCAAGAATCATCTGGTTTTTGAACAGGCCAGATTGGCGGGAGGTCGGATCATGTCCTTAAATCTTCACCTCCATCATGCTGGTATCAACTCCACCACAATCATGTTTTGATCTAGCAAAAACACCTGTTGTGATGTAACAGATCTGATAATTCAGAATCATCTACTGATGATAATGCATCTAAATCATAGCCATCTGACTTTTTTTTATTGCATGTACAGCATGTACATCAGAAATCTCCTCCACTTTATCTTTACTCCGAGGGTTACACCAAATACAATTGTTGCCATAGTCGAGAACATAGTCCAGTGTAGTCATATTATCTGATCCTAACATACTACGACCTTCACCAGTTTTACTGAGCCAGGCTTTGCTTTTAAATTCTTTGTGACCAACTTGAAAAGACATACTTTCAGTTTGTGTTAGGCCAGTGAAACTGTTCCGTCAAAACCGTCTTACAGATGTGTGGGGAGTTGTTCTGAATGAAGAATGGTTAATGAAGCACCAGAATCTACTAACCATGACTGTCCACTGTGACAAAGGTCCTACATGTGTTAGGGAGGCCTAAGATACCTATTCAGAAAAAGACTTGGTGTGAGAGGTCTGCCTCTCTCTCTGAGAACGCAGTACCTCATCCTCTTTGCTTAGTCTGCTTATTGTGGCCTGTAAGTGATTGAAGTAGCTCCCTTAGCCTGTCTTCCTGTCAGACAATTTGCACTCTCTGGAAATATGTCCTGCTTTGCCACATGAATAACAAACAGGGAAATTATCTGGGTTATAAGGAGGTGGTCTCTCCTCTCTATCTCCACTAGCACGACCCTCTCTTTTCGAGGATACTCTGTGATTGTTGTTTTGATAGGCCTTTCTTACACCTATTACTGACACAGGATGAGACCTTTTTAGTTTTAAAATTACTGTTGTAAAACTGTAATTTTGGCAATAATGTTATGAAATTCTGATAGTTGTGTTACATGCATTGCTACAGCCGAACGGGTAAGCGAATCACATTTTATTAAGTAAGGCAGATTTGAAACTGACATTCGAAGTAATGTCTGGATTGCCACTAAAAGTTTAATGCCTCCAGTAATCGCTCTGAAAAGGCAACTGGGTGCTCCCCTTTCCACATGTGCATATCACAAATTTTATCTCAGTTAACTGACATCAAACCTAAGACCTCAAGCAGTGCCTGTTTCCTCTCGAACCTATTGGCAATTCTATCATTGACCTTCTGAGAGAGAGCTCCCGAGAGAGTAAAGCACCTAGTTAACAAAACACATTCATCGCCATCTGTAAATTTGTAAATGTGGCATAGCGATCCAGGTTTTTCAGAAAATCTAAAGGATCTTGTTTTTCAGGATCAAATTTGCCAATATTCTTAATTACGACTTCTAGCTCATTGGGACTAAACCTGACCAGGGTAGAGACCATTGGTAAGTGATTGACACTCTTCCCAACCCTCATCACTGTACTTCTCCAAGTCTAAAGCAGCTGGAACTCGATTATACGATGTGGCATCCATCAACCTTTTACTGGGATTTCCCCGAGTTGTGATATTTTTTATCATGAATTGGCAGGCAGCCTTAGCTTCCTCCAAATCACTAAACACCTTTCAACAGATGATTTAAGCATACCGTTGTTCATTGTTAAAAGCGCTATACAAATAAAAAATGAATTGAATTGAATTTTCAGAAATGCAATCTCTTTCTGCATTCTGATTTTTTTCTTCTTTCCATATTGTTTCACTGACTTGGTCATTTTCAGTAGAAATGTCTCTGTCTAGAGTCTAGAATTAAGCCACTTATATAAAGATGCATTTTTTTGTCAGCACGAAACGTGGTTAGCCAGTCTAGCTGGACGACGGCATCTGGAACTCTGTCAATGAGCCACGTCTTTGTAAAAACAAAAACGCAACAGTCTCTAAACTTTCGCCATGTGGTTCTCTGAAGTCAGATGTAATCCAATTTATTGTCCAGGGAGCAGAAGTTTGAAAGAAGAAAGGGCAAGGGAGCTGGCCAGCTAGGGTTAGCCTTTAGCTTAGCATGGCTGCCATGCTTTGCTTCCTCGAGCACTGCTCCAAACGTCACTAAAATTTTAATGCTCTTCAATTTTCTGCTTAGGATTTGCTGGCTGACTTGTGAAGTACAGTGGAACCCGGTTATGTCGATGTCCTTGGGGGTCGCAAAAAAGCATCAAGGTAACCGATGATCGAGATAAACGAAAATCAAAATGGCGGCAGTATATTACCGTGCTTGAAATTTCTTTATGTACATGATGTGCGTTAATAAATGAGAATGTGCATGCACGTGTTTTTGGAGGGTTTTTTACACAACAGCGTTGCCGTGATTTATTTGCTTGAAGGCATGCTATAAAAATACATACAGTACATGTTTATCTGTCAGGAATCCACCTGCCACGCCCCCTTCGGCCCGCCGATCCTGCCGGTGTTCATTCTATGCTTTTGCTGGTCATCTCACGTTCTCCCGTGTGCTGTTCAGCGCCTCGCTTCTACTTTCGCCTCCCGTTCATCGCACAACATTTAACAACAAAAGGCATATGTGCACTAACTAACAGCAGGGATTCACCAGTATACAATACAAACACCTGTAGCAGCTGTAAGCCTTGATTTTTCCGCCACTTCCGCGAGTTCTTCTGCGGCTGCACCGAGATAACCGACGTTAAATGGCAAATTTTTCCCCCCTTGTGCTCGAGATATTAAGGTTCGGCGACATAAAAAGAATTTGGCGGTTCCACTTCAAAAACGTCGACTTAATAGGGTTGTCGAGTTAACCGAGGGCGAGATAACCGGGTTCCACTGTACCTTCTTTGTTAAATTCCATTAGAGCTTCAAATGGCCAATAATTCAGCTCATTGTGTGGAACCATACCTGTGATGTGAATTTCATCTAGTTTGACAGCAACTGTTATCAGTAAACCAGGGTCTAATAATGTCTGGAAGTGTTCTGAATGGGGATTTGCAGCACAAATCTCTATTGGCTCTTTATGCAGTCAAATGCAGATGCTATAGCAGTTAATAGTCTTTAATAATCCAGCAATAAGAGCTGGACGCCACAAAGTAGAGACAAATCTGTGAAATATTTTCAATGACCAAACACCAGGTTAAAAGGCAATACAGGTCACTTCAGACAGGTAACCTGAAGCTTCCTGCAACAACCTGAGCATTCTACAAAGCTGAGCTCTTACGTAGGACAAACATGACTTCCCTTAAATGCTGTGCATGTAGAAGCAATTCAAACCCTTGTAACATTAATTACACCTCATTCATCTATATCATGTCAGCCAATTCTCAAACGAGCTTAAACACACAATATTGGGGACGTCTCACGTTTAAAATTGTCATGTTAGGTGATTTCTGAATTCTTTCTCAGCTCCTCTAAACGCTTCTCTTTCTTCTCATCCTCACCTTCCACTATGACCATGCCACCACACCCCTACCTGCACACCCAATGTTAGCGGCTCGTGTGACAAGGGGACGATTGGAAAAGGGGCCTGGTTTAGACTCTGAATAGCATTTTTATTTATTTTATTTTTTATATAGCCTGAAGAAGTTTGTCTTGTTTAAGGTAATGGATGGCATTTTCTATGGCTTTTAGAGGATTATGTTTGAATCTGTCTACATTTTTATTTACAGTATGTTCAAATTATTTTGTACATCTACGTAAAAGGAGACTCATTTATGGTCTCATTTGTTTTGTAACACTATATTCTACCAGCCATGTTTGTTTTTTTTACTAGCAAGATGCCGTTTTTATGCAAAAGTTATTCCATAATATATACACACAAACACCAGTTCTAAATTACAGCACTTTTGTTGGAGCAAAAATGCTTTACGGCATGTTGTTCAGTGGAGCCTCATCTTTCCTAATAAACCAGATTCGCGTCAGTGGATGTATTTATTATTACAATAGTAATGTAAGTACTGCATTTTAGTATGCATGTTGTTTGTATGTACTGCTTACACACATACAGCAAATACTTTAGTTATATGTTTTCCATTGAAAAACAGTGATCTGAAATCACTGCTTGAGACGTAGAGCTTTAGAATGATGTACAGTGAGTCATGTTCCTCTTCTCCATTTTTATTTAATTTACTGCTAAACATTAACACCTGAGAACAAATCCTTCTCAGTCCAAACTTTTATCCTGGGTGTAAAATATACTCAGAGAAGAAAGCAGTGTCAGCTCTTAATCTTTGTTGTGGTTAAGGCAAACATGGGCATCTACATCAGCGGAAAATATAAAATAGAACAAAGAGGCAGCAATGATGAAGTCCAGGATGCTAGTGGACTTTAACTTTTCAAGAAAATTGACAACTTGATGATGTTTGAGAAAATCTGATGCAATAAAAATGCAATCTGCTCTGTTTTAAATGATGAACTGCATTTTGCTAAGAACATGTCTTAAAAACGTCATGTAAATTTGACTTTTACTGTTTTTACACATCTTTTTAATCTATTTATGTTTTCATTTACGTGATGCATTGACTTAAATTAAACCTTTTATCAGTCACTGTTACAAGCCTTGAGCATTCGTAATAAAGGTCTTTTTAAAAATCGAAATCTCTCTCTGTCCTTCACATTATTAATTAATATTTGATTAATCACAAATGTTCACAAAAGGATCACAAAAGGACGTATAATAAAGGTATTTGGTGTGTTTAGTTGGCAGTGTTCACATTCTGCATCACAATCTAGCCAGGATCTTAATTATTTTGGTTAAAAAGCACATCTTCAGGAGAATGTGAAGCTGAAGATAAATTAAAAGGAACAAGTGGTGAGATGAAATGATATGAAAATGTTTTTTGCATTAAAAATTCCACTGATTGGTTTAAATTGAACCACACACACAGGAACTGATCAGACAATTGATTTGATTAAAAACAGCTGTACAATGTACACTGTATGGTCAAATGTATTGGTAAACCTAACTTTTCCAACTGTATGTAATTCTGCCCAAAGTGTTCCCACAAAGTTGGAAGCATTTATAAAAGTTTATTCAAACACACACCCACACGCGCGCCTAAGTCCACTTGATGAACGAAGATCTGGTCGTTCCTTCTAAAGGGGTAGTCATGTCGATGTAACCCCACAGGGCAAAAAGCCTTTAGCCACTGGTCCTCCGCAGAGGAAAAAGGTGGAGGGTGAAAAGCATTTAGGCATAAAGCGCATCAGCGAGCACCGTTCATAAATCTATGGATAAGGGGTTCTTACCCCACCGTAGTGCCGCCAAACCCAGCATGATATGCAGTTATATAGACTTTAATCGTACAAAAGGATCTTCCACGATCGATAAGGTCCTGCAAGAACCCCAAAATATCAACGACTGAGCACAGATATGGGGCCTCTTGCACCCTCTTTAAACACATGCCACTTGCAATCATAGAGGGAAAGTGTGGAAGAGGCCCTGGCATTCTGAATAGTGGCAATAACATGAGGGGGATCCCCAAAGTGTTTAAATTTGCCCTCTCACGGGCCAGGCCCAGAAAGCCAGCTATTCTGGGTGAGGATGGTAGATCTCCCTGTCAGGGTGCGAGCGAAACAGAAGGCGGAAGCCGGAGTACAGCTCGCTTGGGCTTTAACGCACGTGTGAGGGAGAGAGAGAGATACGAGCACACACACACACACAGACGCGCATACGCGCACACACACACACAAGCACAAGCACACGGCAGTCCTACGGTTGAGAAAGTCCGAGGTGCGCTAGCTGACCCGAGATGCATGGGGAGATGAAGCGCAGACGGTATGGGATTGTGGAGTCCGGATGGAACGGACAAGTGGAGTCCTGGATGACAACCGGTACGTGAAGACATGCAGCACGGAAAGTCAAACATAAACAATAATGAACGGGGAGTGAATGTGAGTGAGGGGTTTATGTAGGAGCGGGGTGGAGTGATGAGCTTCAGGTGTGCCTCGTTAAACCTGGAGCTTCAGAGAGAGTGGAGGCATGAGTGATGATGAGCTCCAGGTGTGCGTGGTTAAACCTGGAGCTCTATGGAGAGTGGAGGCATAGAGAGCCACCAAAGGGGGCGTGGCAGGTGGATCCCTGACATTACCCCCCCCCTGAGGGGCGGCACCTGACGCCCCAAACCCACAGACGCTTGGAGGGCCAGGGCACTCGGAGGAGGATCCCGGTGTCTGTCCAGGGTCGAACGGGACCTGGTCAGAACCGCCGCAGAACCGGAGAAGGCCAGAAAGGACCTGAGGCGGGGCGACAGCCCAGGCGAAGCGCAGGAACCGGACGATGCTCAACCCGAAGGCATGGGATGGAACCGGGCTCCCAGCGGAGGTCCGAAACGGCGCGTAGCTCATCGCGGAGGCCAGAATCGGAGCAAAACCACCGGCGAAGATCGGAGCCAGGACGAAGGCCGGATCCAGAGCAGAGAGGAGCTCTCTGAGACTCTGTGGAGTGGAGAGGAGCTCTCGGAGACTCTGTGGAGCGGAGAGGAGCTCTCGGGGATGCTCTGGGGCAGAGAGGAGCTCTGTGACGTGGCTTCGCCTGGAGAGGAACCCTGTGACGTGGCCTTACCTCCAGGGGGACAGTGAGGCGAGCCGTCGCCTTCGGGGAGACCGTGAGGCAAGTCGTCGCCTTCGGGGTGACCGTGAGGCGGCGGTACGACGTCCTTTTCGTGGCCAGACGGCGGTGCGACTTCCCCTTCACGGCCAGATGGCCGTGCGACGTCCCTTTTGCAGCCTTGGGGCTGAGCTGAGTGCACTGGGAAGCTCCGGGGCGGAACGGAGCTGTCCTGGAGGTCCTGAAGCGGAACAGAGCTCGCCTGGAGACCTTGGTGTGGAACTGAGCTCGCCTGGAGACCTTGGAGCTGAGAGAAGCTCTCCTGGAGGGAGGCCGAACTTGCCTGGAGGTCCTGGGACAAAGCCGAGCTCTCTTTAGGACTCTGAAGCGGAACAAAGCTCTCTTCAGGACTCTGAAGCGGAACGGAGCTCTCTTCAGGACTCTGAAGCGGAGAGGAGCTCTCGGAGACACTCTGTGACAGAGAGGAGCTTTCTGTGGAGGCCTGGAGCGGAGCTGAGCTCTCCTGGAGGTCCTGGAGCGGAACTGAGCTCTCGTGGAGGTCCTGGAGCAAAACTGAGCACTCGTGGAGGTCCTGGGGCAGAACTGAGCTCTCGTGGAGGTCCTGGGGCAGAGCTGAGCTCTCGTGGAGGTCCTGGAGCAGAACTGAGCTCTCGTGGAGGTCCTGGGGCAGAGCTGCGCTCTCGTGGAGGTCCTGGGGCAGAGCTGCGCTCTTGTAGCGGTCCTGGGGCAGAGCTGCGCTTTCCTGGACGACCTGGAACGGAGCTGAGCTCTCCTGGACGACCTGAAACGGAGCTGAGCTCTCCTGGGCGACCTGAAACGGAGCTGAGCTCTCTGTGGAGACCTGGAGTGGGAAGGAGCTGTCCTGGAAACCCTGAAGCGGGAAGGAGCTGTCCCGGAAAACCTGGAGCGGGAAGGGGCTGTCCCGGAAATCCTGGAGCGGGAAGGGGCTGTCCTGGAAACCTTGGAGTGGAACAGAGCTGTCCGGGAAACCCTGAAGCGAAGCTGTTCTCTCCTGGAGGTCCTGGCGCGGAGCTACGCTCTCCTGGAGGTCCTGGGGCGGAGCTACGCTCTCTTGAAGGTCCTGGAGCAGGCTGAGGATCTCCTGGAGGCCCTGGGGCGGAGTGGAGCCATCCTGAAGGGCCTGGAGCAGGGCGGAGATCTCCTGGAGGTCCTTGGGTGGAGCAGAGCCATCTTGGAGGGCCTGGTGCAGGGTCTGGAGCAGGGTGGAAATCCCCCGGAGGTCCTGGGACGGAGTGTGGCTCTCTGGGAAACTCTGGAGAGAGATGGTGGAGATCTGCGGTGACCATCCCTAGTTCCCTAGTGAGAAGCCGGATAAACCGGGCGCACGAGCCGAATTCGCCACCAGAGGCGCTCCACAACTCACTGGCCAGAGAGAGGGATTCTCCAGACAGCAGAGAAATGTGGAGGGCGATCTTGTCTGCTTCAGTGGGGTAAGAGGATGAATAAAAGTCTATATATTCACCGACGCTCCGTATAAATCTGCCCCACTCAGCCCTGTCGCCGGAGAAGCGAGCCGGGAAATCCATGACGTCATCACGAGGGCGTGGCGCTGCCGAGCATGATCCGCGTGAAACGGCAGCGGACTTCCGGGTTTTCCCCGAGGAGGAGCTTGGCTGCCCCTTCATCATGGAATGCGAATCCTACCTCCGAGGTTCGGTTCGTGCCGGGACCACGACGGTAATCCGATCATTTTCGTTCCCTAGTGTTTTCTTTCTTTCTTTTTTTTTTTTTTTATATCCTTTTCAGGAGGTTCGTTATTCTGTCAGGGTGCGAGCGAAACAGAAGGCGGAAGCCGGAGTACAGCTCGCTTGGGCTTTAATGCACGTGTGAGGGAGAGAGAGATACGAGCACACACACACACTCAGACGCGCATACACGCACACACAAGCACAAGCACACGGCAGTCCTACGGTTGAGAAAGTCCGAGGTGCACTAGCTGACCCGAGATGCACGGGGAGGTGAAGCGCAGCCGGTATGGGATTGTGGAGTCCGGATGGAACGGACAATTGGAGTCCTGGATGGCAACCGGTACGTGAAGACATGCAGCACGGAAAGTTAAACATAAACAATAATGAACGGGGAGTGAATGTGAGTGAGGGGTTTATGTAGGAGCGGGGAGGAGTGATGAGCTTCAGGTGTGCCTCGTTAAACCTGGAGCTTCAGAGAGAGTGGAGGCATGAGTGATGATGAGCTCCAGGTGTGCGTGGTTAAACCTGGAGCTCTATGGAGAGTGGAGGCATAGAGAGCCACCAAAGGGGGCGTGGCAGGTGGATCCCTGACACTCCCGTTCCCTTGGGCTAGGAGGTCTGTGCCCAATGGGATGGTCAATGGCTCTGCATACAGAAGAGGGATTATCTCTGCTAGCCATGGTGCCTTGGGCCACCTGGGTGCTATGAAGATCAGAGACAAGAAATGGCTTAATAACCTTTTCCAGACTGATAGATCTCAATAACTTTTGTTCTCATTTGTTTCTGAATTTCTTTGGATCTCTGCATGATGTTTAGCTTTTGAAGATCTTTTGTTCTACTTCACTTTGTCAGGCAGGTCCTATTTAAGAGATTTCTTGATTGCGAACAGGTGTGGCAGTAATCAGGCCTTGGTGTGGCTAGAGAAATTGAACTCAGGTGTGATAATCAGTTTTAAAAACATTTTTCACACAGGACCATGTAGATTTTGTTTTCCCTCAATAATAAAAACCTTCATTTAAAAACTGCATGTTGTGTTCACTTGTGTTATCTTTTACTAATATTTAAATAGGTTTGATGATCTGAAACATTAAAGTGTGACAGACATGCACACTACTGTATGGCTAGAAAACAGAAACAGTTCTGAGGATAGTTTGGTTGACACTTTTGTGGCAGCTTTATTTGTAAAACACTACTTCCCATGAGAGAAATGAAAGGGACAAACAGTTTGATATGGATTAATGCCAATGATGTAAGTGGTGAGCAATCAGATATCTGCCCAGAAAATGCTGATGCAGCACAGTTTCTAAAAAATGTGGCCCTATTTTACCTTAAACTGCAAGCTAAGTTGTTGCTCCCATCCTCTGTTATTCTGCCTGATATCATGTATTTCTTGAAAATCTTTAATATTTGCCTGTCACACTTACTTTCCACATTAAAATAAAACTTGGTTGCACTCAGGGTGCCAGAGGCTGACATAAGCACAGTAATTAATGTGCTGAAACTGAAGATCTCATGAGAGATTGCCACACCAAGACACGAAAACTGTTTTCAAAAATAGCTTTAATCATGTTGAACCAGTTCCCATTCGCTTGGGACAAAATGGAGCAGGCAGAGTATTTTGCTCAGTATGTCCCAACCAAACAAACAATAGAATCTCTCTTCCAGTGTCAGTCTTATGTTCCATCTGAGGATGTTCTTCAAGATGTTTAGGATGGCACTAATATTAGGGAGAATGTCTTGTTTAAGACAGAGGTCTTATCACTTGGTTTCATTTTATATCAGGATGCATTTAAAGTAGTAAATCCTCTTGGCTCTGACGAGAGAAAACACAAGATGCTTGCAGTGTATCTTACTCTTGAAGACATTTTGCCTCAAAACAGGTCAAACACTGATCATATGAAGCTTGTTCTTCTTTGTAAAGAACAGGATTTCAAATATTTTGGTCAAGATTTAGTCATGGTCTCCCTCGTCAAAGATCTAAAAAAAAAAATCTAAAAAAATTAATTCTGCTGCTTGTTAAATTTAAATGTATCAGATTCTGTACAATATAATTTTATGTTTACTAAATGAACGTGAATAAATCATGTAGGATTTTCTATAAGGTCAACTACTTAGCTTTTAATAGATTTACTCATGCAAAATAACATAAAACACTCAAACTCTCACACGCTTCCGGGAAAATGACAGCCATTTAACTCAATGTCTTATTCTTTTTTGTTGATAATACACAGAATGTAATGTTTTTAGTCAATCGACGAGATGTAATGTTCATTCAGGTTAGGAGAAAGCTAGCGAATTACTGTACAGTTCATGATTAGCATGGTGGACTTTACTGTAGGTAATGACGTTAGCAGTTCAATTTCGTAACAATGCGTTTACTCGTTAAACAAATTGTTAGTGTTAAGATGGTTTTCACACTGTTTCACACACATTCCTTTGTCTGCTCAGTGTCTATAGATTATTTACGATGTTAGTCTGTAAGGTAAACAGGGAGTCTTATCTGGACTCACACATCTCCAGCTAGTATATCCTCTTGTCTAAACAGGAAACAACTAGGTCAGGTTTCTTTTCTCTGTATGTGTATATATACGCTCTGCTACCTGCAATAAACAGAAGAAGAACATGCATTCTGTGTGCTGTGTATTTCTTCTTCCCTGATATCAGAAAGGCACCACGGGCACAGCAGGTCGTATGGAAAACCTCTACAAGAATTAAGTTTCGTTTGGGCATGATAAAAATCTAACACAAATACACTCATTTAATTAACCAACCCTGTTTAATTTCCACGCATTTTAAATGAAGCTCTTCGTTGTTTTGCTAATAACAGGGCAGTAGTCAGATTAGCATTAACTGTCACTTGTCTAAACTACACGTGTGGTATAAGTGAATCTTTCACACTCAGCTCAACAGGAGAGGGAGAGACTTTGCACAAGTGATTCTGCTTGTTAGGAAAGAAAGAACCGTAAATAAAACGGAACGATTCTGAAATAACACAGTATTAAAAGTTCACCAGCTGTAAAGCCAGAGTATGATAGCCATAATGATTTACATGATCAAAATAATTGAAGGGGGAAATAAACTGATATAAGTAAACATAAGGAAAGATTAGACTTTTGGTAAAAGAATCAACACACAGAGGCTGAACTATATACACAAATATAATAAATAAATCAGGAAGAGAATAGCTATAAATAGAATAGTCGCCAAATACCTCGTCAATTTGTTAGTACATACTAGTTATGTGGTTATGTTACAGTGTAGTACTGGGCTGTGCATTAGTGCAGTTGAGTTGGTACATTGTGAATAAACACCAGATTAGATCATGTTCAGTACCATCAGAGGACATGTCTAACAGCTGGTAGGAGTGTGTACACTTTCATATTAAAATTATATTGGTTGTATAAATGTATAAATATTAATGTATTATTACTAATAATAATTGTCTGCTGCAATAACTGTCCAGCTGCAAGTGTGCCTTCACCCTGCACCTGTCTAAAGTCCATCTGCATGGGTTAGGGTTAGGGTTAGGGGGTTATACAGGTTATAGCATAATTTACTACATTTATATTTATAATTGAAATGTTTCTTTTTATTAGATTTTTTTAAAACATCTAATGTCTATGAGATTTTAGTATGGGGCCAGGAGGAAGAATTATTCCTCAGGATCAGGATGTGGAAGTGGAAGGCAGGTAGTGTAGTCGTATCTAGTAAATATGAGCTACTAAAACATATTAGATTAGAGCACCGTCACAGGCAACGCTACCCTCGCCTACGCACAAATTGTCTGAGTTCCTTTAAGACATGGAATACTTAAATAAATGTGCAAAGCAGAGTCCATCCCAAAAAACCTCTCAGGAGTTACTGGAACTGTCTACATTTGCTTGTTGTGATCATACAGAGAGATTCTTTTATTTACGTTGGCATTCATCTAAAGAATAATGAACCTGTTACATGTATGTTTAGGAGTTGCTTTTTTCAACACATTCCAGTGTGGTACCGTGACAGGATGCCACCTGTGCAATAAGTTCAGTCGTGAAATTTCCTCACTACTAAATATTCCACAGTAAACTGTTCAAGGTGTTATAACAAAGTGGACGCGACTGCACTGTTAAAATAAAAAGTTTATATTTTTTTATAGAAATTTACCTTTTTTTCAATTTACAACAAAAGGCCTGTTGTTTTATATATTTTCTGTATTTTAACGTTCCGTCATTAAATGTATCAAATTTATTGTATTTTAATATTACAGAAATGTTTTGTTTTTTAAAAGAAATGAGCTGTGTTTTCACAGAGTAATTTGTATTTTTACATAGAATGATATCTAAAATGTACAGATTATTCTTGTAATCATTAAGTCAGAGTTTTTATTACCATTGAAGACAGTTAATCATATGAAGGTTAAAGCGAAGTTATTAATGTCAAATAATAACATGTCTGTTTTTCCCCATAAATTATTATAAATAAAAATGTGGTATTTGCCCGTGTCCCAGTAAACAAAAAGTTAATAATTTAGGTTTTTGTGGTTTATATTTTTTTCAGTAACAATTCCTACAATATCCAAAAATCTAATCAAATATAATACAATATAATGTTTAAAAAACTACACAGAACTCAAATCTGAAATACTACAAACTTATTTTTATTTTTTTTAATTAAAAATAAGGCATTGGTCCAGTATGGAAAGTTCCGATTTTTTATATTTTTTAACTGGAAAAAAAACTCACGTTAACCTTTTAAAACAGTAAAGAATTTAAAATAATTCACTTCTTTAAAAAAATCATAAAATAAATAAAAGCAATAAAATAAAAAGCAACCTGCAATTTGCACATTAATAGTCATCAATAGTGCCAACCAACAAAACACTGTTTGGATTCCTTGCACGGGTTCTCCTGGTCTCCTAGACCAACGCTGCTCAGATCATCCTGCTAGTAGGTTCGCAAACCCCCATTAAAGAAGAATAAGAAGATTTAGGTTCGGCTCTGCAGGTCAAGTCAAGTCAAGTTTATTTGTATAGCGCTTTTCACAACAGACATTGTCTCAAAGCAGCTTTACACAAATCAACAGTGATGGTGAATGGTGTGCATTTGTCCCTGATGAGCAAGCCGTGGCGACTGTGGCAAGGAAAAACTCCCTTAGATGTTATGAGGAAGAAACCTTGAGAGGAACCAGACTCAAAAGGGGAACCCATCCTCATCTGGGTGACATCAAGAGTTTGATCATAAATCTTTCAACAATGCAGAACACTGGAGAGTGAGAACTAACATGATTACTGGAGTATAAGATTATAAGTGATGTTCTTTCTGTAGTCTTATACAGTCTTTATGGTTAGTAGCTCCGAGTTTTATAAGCTCAGCATTTGTGATCACCACAGATCCAGCATCAGCTTCTCCATGCCAGAGCCTTTAAACACTCCAGGAGGTCCAATGTCAAAACTCCACACATGTAGCGGATCCAAATGGCACTGGTACGTCTCTAGATGGTTCGGGATGTTTGTGAGTTCGGCATCTACTTCTTCAAAGGTCCGTAATCATCACGAGGTGGGAGGTGACTGGAGCTGGCCAAACCTCAGGGTGTCTCGGGATGGGGAGAGAAAGAGAAGCAGTGGAGAGGAATTAGCGTAGCTGCTGTTCATGATATTAACAGCACAGTTGATAATGTGCATGTGATCAGATGTTCTGGAGCACAAGGTTATGATGTGATGTGTGTTATGTGTAGGCTTTGCTAAAAAGATATGTTTTTAATCTACACTTAAATTGGGTGAGTGTGTCTGAGCCCCGAACACCGTCAGGAAGACTATTCCAGAGTTTAGGAGCTAAATGTGAAAACGCTCTACCACCTTTAGTGGACTTTGCTATTCTAGGAACTACTAGAAGCCCAGAGTTTTGAGATCTCAGGAGCGTGGCGGATTGTAGCGTGTTAAAAGACTGGATAGATACACGGAGCCAAACCATTTAGTGCTTTATAAGTGAGAAGTAATAGTTTGTAGTCTATTCGAAACTTAACAGGAAGCCAATGTAGGGACGATAAGATTGGGGTTATGTGATCATATTTTTTTGACCTTGTAAGAACTCTGGCTGCTGCATTCTGGACTAACTGAAGCTTGTTTATTAATGAAGCAGGACATCCACCTAGTAACGCATTACAGTAGTCTATTCTGGAGGTCATAAACGCATGGACGAGCTTCTCTGCATCGGATATAGACAACATATTTCTTAGCTTAGAAATATTTCTAAGGTGAAAGAAGGCTGTTTTGTAACTTGATTGATGTGATTTTGAAAGACAAGTCGCTGTCTAAAATAACACCCAGGTCTTTTACCGTTGAACTAGTGGTTACAGAACATCCGTCTAAATGCAGGTTGAGATGCTGGAGCGTCTGTATACTAGTTTTTGGGCGATGAGCAAAATCTCAGTCTTATCAGAATTTAAAAGTAGAAAGTTATGGGTCATCCAATCTCTTAGTTCCTTAACACACTCAGTTATCCGGGTTAATTGAGCTGTATCGCCTGGTTTAGATGAAATATATAGCTGAGTATCATCAGCATAACAATGGAAGCTAATTCCATGCCTTCTAATAATATTTCCTAACGGAAGCATGTATATTGTGAAGAGCAGGGTCCTAGAACTGAACCTTGCGGCACGCCATAATTTACTTGCATTAGCCTGGATAGCTCTCCATTTAAATCTACGAAATGGTAACGATCGGACAGGTAGGATTTAAACCAGCTTAATGCCTGTCCCTGAATGCCGATGTAATTTTGTAAGCGATCTAGGAGGAGATCATGGTCTATAGTGTCGAATGCAGCACTAAGATCTAGTAAAACCAACAGCGAGATGAAGCCTTGGTCTGAAGCTAAAAACAGGTCATTAGTTATTTTAACTAGAGCAGTTTCTGTGCTATGATGGGGCCTAAAACCTGACTGAAATTCTTCAAAGATATTGTTCTCTTGCAGGTAGGAACATAACTGTGCAGCGACAATCTTTTCTAAAATCTTAGACATAAATGGGAGATTTGAAATTGGTCTGTAATTTGATAACGTGTTTGGATCCAGATTAGGTTTTTTAATGAGGGGCTTAATAACTGCTAACTTGAGGGATTTAGGGACGTGACCTAAAGATAGTGAGGAGTTAATAATATTTAGAAGAGGTTCACCAGTTGTATATAACACTTAAGATAAGATAAGATAAACCTTTATTCGTCCCACAGTGGGGAAATTTCTATGTTACAGCAGCAAGACAAAGAAATAAAGATAGATGCAAATATATATAAAAAAAAGAAGAATATACAAAAAAATAAAAATAAGAAGTTATCCTTCAGTAATTTAGTAGGAATTGGATCTAACTGACATGTTGATTTAGCTTTGGCAATAACATTATACAGCTCTTCCTGTCCTATACATGTAAAACAGTGGAGTTGTGGAGTTGAAGGTAACACTGTCTCAGGAGATGCTGTCAGAGGTTGAACTGCCACAATTGTTTTTCTAATGTTATCTATTTTTTCAGTGAAGAAAATCATAAAGTCCTCACTACTAAACTGTGATGGAACACAATTTTCAGAGCCCTGATTTGTAGTTAGTTTAGCTACTGTACTGAAAAGGAACCTGGGATTGTTTTTGTTGTTTTCTATAAGTTTGCTCAGGTGTTCAGCTCTAGCAGCTTTTAGCGCCCGTTTGTAGCTGAGCATACTGTCTTTATACGCGATTCTAAATACCTCCAATTTAGTTTTCTCCATTTTCTCTCAGATTACGTGCTGTTCTCTTGAGGGCATGTGTATGACTATTATACCAAGATGCAGGTGCTTGTTCTCTAACCTTTTTAACCGGATAGGGCAACGGTGTCTAATGTGCTAGTGAGGATAAGGTCTATGTTCTTAGTTATCTCATCAAGATTATTAGTAGTTATGGGTTTAGTGAGAAATTGAGATAAATCAGGCAGGTTATTTATGAATCTGTCCTTAGTGGTTGAAACAATAGTCCTACCAGGTCGATAACGTGGTGCAACATGGCTAATCTGCTCTACCGGTAGTGTGTACAGTATGAGGTAATGGTCTGTGATGTCATCACTCTGAGGTAAAATATCTATATCAGTGACGTCTGCTCCGTGGGATATTATTAAGTCTAGTGTGTGGTTAAAGCGATGAGTTGGTCTGGTGACGTTTTGTTTAACCCCAAAAGAGTTTAATAAGTCAACAAATGATAATCCTAGAGCATCGTTTACATCATCTACATGAATATTAAAATCTCCTACAAGCAGCACTTTATCAAAATCGATCAAGAGATCTGATAGAAAACAAGCAAACTCTTGAAGAAAATCAGCGTAGGGTCCTGGGGGTGTGCATACTGACACAAATCCAATATTGGTGCTGAATTAGCGCAGCATGTTTTTTTGAGGTAGGAGAAGTCTATGAAATGCTGTGGAAAGAAGGGCTCCTGATGAAACTGAAAAGCTTGAAAATTGAAGGAAGGATGTATAACTGGATTAAGAGTTTCTTATTTGGAAGAACGATTGAAGAAAAAGTAGGGACCATCAGGGTTGCACAAGCCAGTGCACTCTTAGTGCCGGTCCCAAGCCCGGATAAATGGGTTTTTAATTTCCCCCTTATTCTGTGTTCGCTCCACACTCCAGATCAGTAGGTGGCGGTAATGCACCTTTCGTTGGTCTGCCAAACCGCCATTAAACATCACAAGAAGAAGAAGAAGAAGAAGAAGAAGAAGACAATGTGGGGAAAGCGCGAAAACAAGATTTACTCGGCGGTGAGTAAATAATTTAGGTATAATTTCTGTAATGTATCAATTAGTGATGTAAATAGTGATCCTGAAGTAAACATATTTTTTAATATCTTATGATAAAATGTATATAAATAAATAATAAGCTGTTTAATAGAGAAACGTGTACAGTACTGTACCCAGTACAGTATCCTGACATGCTAATGTTAAATACACTCAATGGACAAAAGTTTGTGGACCTGACTATAAGATTGGGATGTGCTTTTTGAACATCCCTGTGTGTGTGTGTGTGTGTGTGTGTGTGTGTGTGTGTGTGTGTGTGTGTGTGTGTGTGGTGATTATTTCGATAAATGTTACTGTGTTAAGACTTTACTGTTATAGACCGGTACAGAGGTCACGAGTGAACTGTTTGTACAACCTGATGCTCGTGAGTCCCACCAGAACAGATCCAGTGCGACGGTCCCGAAGTTAACAAACAGTTTACACAATAGTACTTCATTAAACTGTAACATTTTCACATGATGAGGATCAAACAGTTTTTAAAGATCAAACACTTACACAATCTCCTTAAACTGGATTGTTCCAGTTACGAGGGGGTCGTGGAAATGATCCCGCTAGATAGGAATTATTCTACCAAATGTGTCGTTCATTACACCGTGTTTTTACCTAAATGTTAATTGATGGCTCACGGTTACAGACAGTTCCTTAGGAATTGTGGGCACAAAGGAAACATGATGTGGGTTTAATTAAAGATCGCTGGTTCATATCACGACAAAATCTGATTACCACAAGTGCAAACCTCAATATCCACTGAAATCAGAACGTCCTCTGTTTTGTCTGTCGCTTCCTGGACCGGAGCAGACGCCTCTAGATAACCTGAAATCGGGAGACCGGGTGAAGTGAAGCGGTGAAGTACTTCAGAAGAAAGAGCCGGAACACCAAACGGTGGCTGGGACCTTTCCAGGTGCTCCTGACTACGCAGACTGCTGTAAATGTCGCAGAGAGAGCCACGTGGATTCACGCCAGCCGGTGCAAACGAGTGCCAGACCCGGAACAGGGGTTGATGGGAGACGGGGAAAGTGAGAACACTTCACATAGGAACTCTGGTGTCGCTGGACCTCGTGAGGTGGGAGAAGGGCGCCGTTTAGGTGCTTAAGTCGCACCTGCCCTTCAAGCACCAATAACGTCAAGAATAGGAAAGGTGTCACCAGACCAGATCTAGAACAAACAGGAGACCCGCTCCGATCCACCTGACGACACACAACCTGAGAAGGATACGTTGATTTAAGTAGTTAAGTGTTGAATTATGTTGTAACGAGTTTCGCCGAGAATATTCACGATATTAACCTTCTCTTGAGCAGATTCTATCAAAATCTATCTTATGTTCTTTTTCAGTGTTGAAGAATCTCTTCTACATTTGTTTTGCCTCCTTCTCCAAGTCTTTTTGATCAGAAGTTACTGTTTTTATTACTTTTTTTGTAAAAACATTGTACAGTTGACTGAAGCTGCTATTATTCTTTCAGATTTGAACTCTTGTTTTCACGATTTCTCACCAAAATGTGCTGATCTGACCAATCACAGTCCAGAAAATGTACACTTGTGTAAAAAATGCTAATTTTGATGATGCAGGTGCAGTACCAGGCCCTGGCTACAGGGGCGCACTCTCGAATTCAGGGATACACTGTGTAATAAAAAGTCAGTTTTTCTGTGGTATGTAAGGTCATGCCTCAAAACTTTGAGAGGAGGATTCTGGGACATAGTAGAAGCATCTACAGTGCAGAAACAGACTGAACATGATTTCATTCAGAACAGACATTTTTTAACTTTCTCACATACACACACTGAAGGTCCCTGTCTCCAGATCTTCTCCTGTACAACACTGAAAGAGAGAGAGAGACTTTCAACATTCCTTTATTATGACAGTTAGGCCGTGTCCACCATTCATTTATCAAAAGTGCATTTGTCCCTAATACCTACTTAAAAGGTAAATAATGAAACCCCTTGTTTGTAGTAAAAAGGGTAGAAATAAAAGAAGTGGATGAATGGGTGGATAAACAGATAGAAGTGTATATTAGAGCATTTTGTTTAAGAGAAGGTGTTTTATTATCAACACTACACAGAAGCCCCTCTTGCCCCCAGACCCTACAGAACTCCTGCACTCTGTGTGTCATCCTGCACTGCACAAACTCAATCTTCAGTCCGGCCTTCAAAAGAGTTCTAATGCGCTGTTCTGGATTCAGTGTTCCCCTGACTATCAGTTTATTTTTTCTCATAAGCAGGTAGCTAGTTCAGCTCGGCCTATTATTACATTAACTGTGCAGATTGTCTCTCCACAGATAATCAGCTTCTCTGTGAGTATCTGCACTAAATGCCCTGTCCAACTTTACAGTGTATTGAACATATCTCTAAGTCTGTTACATCTAAGGAAGAGGTGGACAATGGACATGTTGTAGCTACAGTGGAGTCGATATGTGCCACGTGTCTGTCTGTGGCCCCGATACTGGATCAGAGTGATTTGAGACGAGTCTGGAGTGAATCTGGATCAGTGTGATTTGAGACGAGGCCGGAGTGAGCCTGGATTAGTGCACTTAAGAGAACTCGGTTCAGACTTTACCTGAAAATCAGTCACACACACACACACACACACACACACACTTCAACACAGCAGCATTTACACATTTTCTTTCTTTTCTACCTCAAATAATCCCAAATATTCTCCTACACAACACTGTAGTGCAGTAAACATAGTGTACGAGACACTACACAAAATAAAATCCTTTTACAGGAAAATGTAGATAAATAACACATTTAGTTCATACACTAGTGCACTACAAAACCACTGCCTTTCCTGATCACCCTACAAAGTGCACTTCAACATCCAGTCATTTGGGACTCGTACGAGTTTCCGTTAACGATGCGGGTACAGTGTTAAAGAGGCTCTTTCTTAAAGATAAGTCACATACATTATCATTATTAATATTTTTACTGTATAAATGCACTTCAAAATCGAGTCATTTGGGACTCGTACGATCAATAGTAAAATGAAGGCGAAAAAGAAAGCGAAATAATTGTTTATAAAAATGTTTTGTATTTCTTCGCAGGGTAGCAAACGCGTCTACATCCATTATTGGTGCGCAGTAGGCAGAAACTTAAATACCGGCGCGCTAGGGTTAGTACGGTAGTTCATGTTGACCAAAACACACAAGAAAACGCGTTTCGGGAAAAAACAATTATTACATTATTATATCTACTGTCATTATAATGTGTGTGTCTGTGTCTGTGTGTGTGTGTGTGTGTATATGAGATTGATTTGTGCGCGTGTGTGTGAGTGTGTAAAGCCCTATTCAGACAGGACTAGTTTTACAGGGGGTTGATATCTTACCGATTTCAATAAGCACTACAAAAGCCAAGATAAAAACGTTTAAGATTCACTGTTTAACCTACAACCAGCAAAGTTGAAACACATTTACAAGCTGACTTTGAGATTTTAGCCGGAAATCATCTCTTTTTGTTTCTCCTCAAATTTTCCAAAAGCCAGGTAGAGGTTTTCATCAATCTACTCCAAACCAAAAAACTCACTTCTCACATGAGCAGTGTATCCACGTGCATCCTTGAAGTGAGTGTATTTAATCAGTTCTTCAGGTCTGGGTGAACCATTACAAGTGCAGAGGCGTTAAAGACCTCAACTGGATACACTGCAAAAAATGCCCCTCTTAAAACAAGCTAGATTTACTTAAATCTAGTTAAATTGTACTGAAATCAAGCAAAAATATCTGCCAATGGGGTAAGCAAAATTGACTTGGTAAGAATTCTTGAAACTAGCATTAATATCTAGTCAATAATAAATTCTACTAGATCCTGTAACTAGACAGAAAAGCCCAGTTTCAAACCTTTTTTTCTTCCTTTTTATAAACAGAATAATAAAAAATGAAAAACTGCTTAAATCTGGTCATTAAAAATAATGTGTCTTAAAACTAGACAAACAAGAAATTTTCACTGTTTTATAAGGACTACATTTTAAAGAAGATTGCATTAAAACTAGAATATTACACCTTAAATTCAGCATATTCTATTATTTTTTGTAATCACACAAAACCCAAAAATTGGATGAAATACGCATAAAACATAAAAATACAATATGAAGAAACAAACACTCAGGTTTGACAACCATTCATTAAACATTCATTAAAAGCATTGCATTAAAAAGGACATTTGAACAAAAAATGTAAATTCTGTCAATTTACTCACCCATATGTTGTTCCAATCCTGTGAGTTTCTTTTACTGTGTACAAAAGTACACAGTAATAAAAATAAAATGTTGGCAGGAATCGCACAGCCAAATAAACAGTCTAAAAATAATCCCCAGAAATAAAAATAAGGCAAAAACTTTGGCACAGATCAATACACTGTATAAGCCTCAAACAGAAGTCAGTCTAATGTATTCCATTATTTAATGGAAGATAGAAACACTAATGAAAATAGGAGAATAGGAGAAACAATCAAGTCCACAACAATACGCATATAGGAAATTAGAGTTGAATTTATCAAAGCACATCTTGATATTGCTAACGTAACATCAGTTTTTGATGTCCGGGTGAACGCTGGCGCTGTTGGCTGCCGCTGCTCAGGGAGGGAATTTAAAAAATTTTACAACTTTAATCGCTCCAGAATAGTCCTGCACTTGTGAATGCATAGATGCATCTATGGACTGTTTTTAAAACACTTTAACCATTTTGAGGAGTCTGACCTGTGATCCGTGCTGATTCAGCGGGTTCGTACAACATTATCTCGGACTGTACGCTAGCTGATCTCCCTGCGTCTTGACTATTGATGCTTCCTGCGGTTGCCGATTTGACTGCCGGTTGTTGACTGCTCTTCGTGGTGCATCTGGCGTGCGGTTCGGCTGTGGGGATCGCTGGGCTGCTGGTGCGGATGAGCTGTATCTGGGTCGTCCTCTCTGCAGTATACCACTCTGTAGCATGGATGATGCTCCAGTATTCGGCGGGGGAACTAACGCAGCTCCGTTTGCGTTCTTCTAATCTTCTGTCATCTCCACATCTTCCCCTGGATATCGTGTACATACCGCGTCGGAAATATATACACGGTGGGTCTCGGCGAAGCTACACCATCGATGGATCATGTCACATACAGGCCTTTTGGTCATCTAAACCTCGCCTGCCTAGGAGGCCTACACGGACTGTCGATCGCAGTGTTTTAACTAATCCGGCTAGATCGGTTGGCAACGATTCTAGTAAGAACAATTTTTCCTTTGGATTACTGAATATACGATCGCTTTCCACTAAAGGACCCCTGGTGCACGATCTGCTGTCTGATCGTAAGTATGAATTTCTCTGTCTAACCGAGACATGGCAGAAACCAGATGACTTTTTTCATTTAAACCAGTCTGTTCCCCCGGGATATAGTTATGTCTGTAAATCTCGCGATACAGGAAGGGGAGGGGGACTAGCAATACTCTATAAAGAGAAATTGAAAGTATCTCAGTTAACTCTTTCCACATATTCCTCTTTTGAATCAATTGCCATAAAAATCAATGGTGCGGTTCCTACAATCCTTACAACTATCTTACGCCCCCCCAAGAGCAATAATGCCTTTTTAACTGAACTATCTGAACTCCTGACTCATCTATCTTCCATATCTCCAAATGTTATCCTTCTGGGTGATTTTAACATTCATATAGATAATACCAGTAATGCAGTTACAAGCGAATTTTTATCATGTTTGGATTGCTTTGGTATACAACAATTTAGCACACTGCCCACTCACATCAAGGGGCATACTCTTGATCTCGTTTGTTGCTCCGGTATAATACCTTTTAATTGTACTGTTTCTGATCTTTCTATATCAGATCACTTTTTGGTGTCTTTTTGTGCCAAGTTGGCCATCTTTAAGGCAAAGTTGAACAAAGTCCGATTTCATTTCGGAATATTAAGAACATTGATTTGCCTACTCTTGCTGATGAACTTGCCATCTTCTCCAGTAAATCTGATTTCTCTACTGCTGATGAATTAGTTAAATATTATGATGACGGACTGAACATGATTTTGGATGAATTCGCACCTGTGAAAACTCGAACTGTTTCATTTGTACATTCAGCTCCCTGGTTCACACCTGAACTGCGTGAACTTAAAACTAAAGGCCGAGGTTAGAGCGGCCAGCGCCAGGACTGGCCTTACTGTTCATAAGGAAATGTATGTTGAACATATTCAAAATTATAAAACTGCACGGACTGAAGCTAAATCTGTTTACTACTCCAACAGAATTGTAGTTAGCAATGGGAACTCTAGGTCTCTTTTTTTGGTGGTAAACAATATTCTAAAACCACCTGATTATTTGCCGTCTGATATGTATTCCACTGACCTGTGCGATCGTTTTTGACTTTCTTTGCATCTAAGGTTGAAAATGTACATCAGCAAATACTTATTGGTACTCTTCACAATGACTCCTCTCAGTTTATATTGCACACACCTCCCCATTCTGTTTTCTCTAACTTTACACTACCCACTCCTTCAGAGATAATGGGTCTGATAGGTAAATCCAAATCTTCAACTTGTCAGTTAGACCTCTACCAACCCCTTAGTGAAAGCTTGTTTACCAGCTCTTTTGCCGTTGATTACAAAAATTGTTCATGCTTCACTTAGTTCTGGTCTTGTATCTCCATCTCTTAAATCTGCCATCATTACACCCATACTTAAGAAACCAGGAGGTGACCCATCAAATTTTGACAATTTCCGTCCAATTTCAAATTTACCATTTATCTCCAAGGTAGTGGAAAAGTGTATTGCAATTCAAATTCATGAACATCTCTCCAATAATAACTTGTATGAACAATTCCAATCTGGTTTTCGTCCCCACCACAGCACTGAGACTGCTCTTGTCAGGATAACCAATGATTTACTGTTGGCAGCCGACTCTGGGCTTTTAACTATACTTGTCCTCCTTGACTTGAGCGCTGCCTTTGATACTGTCTCACATAAGATACTTCTTGACAGGTTAGCTTCCATTGGTATTACTGGCACTGCTCTGTCTTGGTTTATGTCATATTTATCTGGACGCAGTCAGCGTATTCAATTAAAAGGTTTTAGTTCAAGATTATCAACAGTCACCACTGGTGTACCCCAGGGCTCTGTATTGGGCCCGCTTCTTTTTATTATATATATGCTCCTCTTGGTTACATCTTAAGGAAATATGGTGTTCATTTTCACTGCTATGCGGATGACACCCAACTTTACCTGTCTGCCAAACCCACCGGTTCTTTTCCTCCACCATCCTTAACAAGCTGTCTATCTGAAATTAAAGACTGGCTTTCAGCGAACTTCTTGAAGGTAAATGGCAACAAAACTGAGGCTTTGCTGGTCGGCAGTAAATCTGTTATGTCTAAACCTAACTGCTTCTCTCTCACCATTGATAATCCCACAATCTGTCCTTCCTCTCAGGTTAAAAGCTTGGGTGTCATCATGGATAGTACACTATCTTTTGAAGCACAAATTAATAATATCACGTGGACTGCATACTTTCATTTGCGGAATATTAACCGTCTTCGTCCCTTTCTTTCAAATAATAATACTGCTGTTCTTATTCACGCACTAGTCACTTCACGTATAGACTACTGCAATGCACTTCTCACAGGTATTCCTTTCAAATTGCTAAATAAACTTCAGATGGTTCAGAACTCTGCAGCCCGTGTTCTCTCAAGAACACCTTATACGGCTCACATCTCTCCGGTTCTTCAGCAGTCACCCCGGCTTCCAGTAAAGTATAGAGTAGAATTTAAATCTTGCTACTCACTTATAAGGCACTTCATAATCTTGCACCACAACATCTCCCCCAACTTCATGCCTACACTCCTTCACGCGCACTTAGATCTTCATCTTCAATTTCTCTTGTGGCACCGTGGATTTGACTGACTACCATGGGTGCCAGATCTTTTAGTTATGCTGCCCCCTGACTATGGAACTCTCTTCCCCTTGATGTTCGCAATAGGGAGTGCTTGTTGACTTTTAAAAAGCGTCTTAAGACATATCTTTTTATACAGGCCTTTTTATAAAATGTTTTATTGAGATTTAGATGAATTTTACACGCATATGTTTCTCTGTTGTGTGTTCTGTTTTATGCAATGACCTGTATATTGTCTGTAAGGTGTCTGTAATGGTTCGGGATGCTTGTGAGTTCGGCATCTACTTCTTCAAAGGTCCGTAATCATCACGAGGTGGGAGGTGACTGGAGCTGGCCAAACCTCAGGGTGTCTCGGGATGGGGAGAGAAAGAGAAGCAGTGGAGAGGAATTAGCGTAGCTGCTGTTCATGATATTAACAGCACAAGTTGATAATGTGCATGTGATCAGATGTTCTGGAGCACAAGGTTATGATTTGATGTGTGTTATGTGTAGGCTTTGCTAAAAAGATACGTTTTTAATCTGCACTTAAACTGGGAGAGTGTGTCTGAGCCCCGAACACTGTCAGGAAGACTATTCCAGAGTTTAGGAGCTAAATGTGAAAATGCTCTACCACCTTTAGTGGCCTTTGCTATTCTATGAACAACTAGAAGCCCAGAGTTTTGAGATCTCAGGGAGCGTGACGGATTGTAGTGTGTTAAAAGACTGGATAGATACATGGAGATAAACCATTTAGTGCTTTATAAGTGAGAAGTAGTAGTTTGTAGTCTATTCGAAACTTAACAGGAAGCCAATGTAGGGACGATAAGATTGGGGTTATGTGATCATATTTTCTTGACCTTGTAAGAACTCTGGCTGCTGCATTCTGGACTAACATATAGACAACATGTTTCTTAACTTAGAAATATTTCTAAGGTGAAAGAAGGCTGTTTTTGTAACTTGGTTGATATGGTTTTTCAAAGATAAGTTGCTGTCTAAAATAACTCCCAGATCTTTTACTGTTGAACTAGTGGTTACAGAACATCCGTCTAAATGCAGGTTGAGATGCTGGAGCTTCTGTATACTAGTTTTTGGAGGTAACGGAGGTAGTTTTTTCGGAGGTGACGGAGAACACAAACCTCACCCTTTGAGAGTTCTGGAAGAACCACTTTAACATCGTGATATGCCTCAGAATTATTGATCAGGCCTGAAGGACTCGAACCCGGAGTGTCAGTGGAGGAGAAGATTGTGTCTCTGGAAAAATCCATGGGCCTAGAGGTGGATGAGAGAGATGTGAACAAGCTCGTCGAGGAGCACTCTCAGGAACTGACGACTAAGGAGTTACAAGAGTAACAATCGCAGCAGCATACAGAGGTTCTGCAAGAAATTGGTTTCGAGGAGGAGCCAGAGTTGAAGGAGGTTATCTCTACAAGTGAGATAAAGGAGATCTTGGGAATGTGGGAGAGAGTTTCACAATTCGTGGAAAAGAAACACCCCGAAAAAGTTACAACTGGTCGTGCATCAGAGCTATTTAATGACACTTGCCTAACTCATTTCCGCAACATTCTGAAAGGGAGGAAGAAACAAACCTCCTTGGACAGGTTTAAACGGCATGCATGTGAAAGTGAGGAAAGTGTGGCGAAAAAGACAAAGATCAGTGAAGAGAAAAACAGTGATGAAAATTAAGCAAAAGTAACACCTTGTCAGGAATCCCCCTGCCACGCCCCCTTCGGTGGCTGTCAAACCTGGGTGTTTGGGGAATGCTCTGCTCCTTTTCTCATGCGTGCCCCGCCCACACGGAGATGCTCGCAATCAGGCTTCATAGAGAACACCTGAGGCTCGTTCACGCACTCATCACAACGCCTATACACTGTCAAAAATCCAACTTGCAAATTGTTAACTCAGTTTAAAATTATAAGTTAGGTGGACATATTTTTGAGGACAGTGTTGAGTTTACTCATAAAAAAGATTTAACTGCATGTTTACTACTATTTAGTCCAATAAAAATAAACAATTAAGTTGGGAAAACGTAACATTTTGATTTCTTCATTCAAGCGATTCAGTTCCTGATATTGCGCATGCGCAGTCTGTTTCCCTAGCATTGTGCACAGGGTTTCCCCTCATCAACTACATTTTAGAAGGGGCTGGATGTTCTCTGATTCAGGTAAGCTTTCTTTAAGTTTTATTACCTAAATAAATTACACAAATGCTTAACGTATAATGTAACGTTGTTTTTGGAAAGACTATTTTAAGGAATGTAATGATATTTTGCAATAAGCTCAGACAGCTAGCATACTTCATTTGAAGGTCATGTTCGGTTCACTTTGCAAAATTTTAGTGAAATGTTTTAAAATACATGATTTTTGTGTCAGTTATAGTTATTACAATAACCTGTATTTTAATGGATTGTGTGTTGTGGATGGAGTTAATAGAATCTCTAGTATTTAAGTCATTAAAGAATCAAACGAAAGACAAACACAGTCATACGCCTAGTCGCCTAATAAAATGCGATCTACCTGAATGAAGACCCTGAACACAATCAACAAGGAAAGTCGTTATTATTATTAAAAAGTGGGGAAAAACAGCATTTTACATTTCAGTAAGTTATAGGGTATTCTTAACCTTGTTAACCGTGTGGTTATTGCTGATCTTAGACGTAAAACGTAACGTGCTTTACATAACATCCGGTCTAAAATACAGAAATATCATGAATTATCAGCAAATGTCTGGTATTTCAGGAGCTTAGTGTTTTTTAGCATAGCTCTTCTTAGCACCATTTAACTAGTTCAATGTAATTTGTCATTATTATTTAGCTTTGAATGTGATTCATTGTATATTCTCATTTTTTGTATGTAATATTTATGTTGTGTTTTAAACAATTAATGTCAATTTAGATGGAATGTATTACTGCACATGTCAAACTGTTTGTTTTTCTTTTTATAGGTTTGGAATGCAGATTTGCCCACAGTAGCAGAGAGGTCCTTTTGAAACACTACAGGCTTCTGCACTATCGAGGGAGATCCCGGCAGCATCCTTGCTTGTATACTAACTGCATCGGCACTTTTAAAACTTTAGGTGCGTTAAAAACACATTTGACAAGATGTAATTTTTCATGTGAGTTATGTGATTTTTAAAGATGTTTGTTAGCCATCCTAGTTTTAATCCTTTGAGGAGGCATGACGCAGTCACTTGTCCTTTTAAAGATTGTGAGTTGACAACCGATGTCCTTTTTAACTTTTAGTAGCCACATTAATAAATTTGCTCTCAGACAAAGCTGACTTCATGCAAATTAGGTTTATTCGGGTCATCGGGTTATTGGTAGCCAATAAACAGTTTTTTGTTATTTTTAGTTATTTTGCCGTGTTTACGTGTTCAAGGGCTGTGAATAATGTTAATCACTGACTTAAGCTCAGAGGATAACTATTAACTTAAGATTCAACTGCAAACTTGAAATTAATTGCTTAATAAACGTTCCTTGCGTTTTGATCATTAAGGTTGTCAAAAATGTAGTAGGCAGAAGATCTTCCTATTTGATAAAGTAACCAGGAAAAAAGAATAAATGAGGTAAAAATGTCTTTTATTAGGCTGCTTGTTTGTCTCAGTGACTGATTCTTTTTTTTTTTTAATAATAAAACAATATGTCCAGTGATATGTCCAATATGTCCAGTGCCCTATCCAGTAAATGTTTAAACAGTTTAAATAATTAATACTTTGTGTGTGTGTGTGTAGGGAAAAGCAGAATTGAAAGTCCACTGGTTTTATTAAAAATGTAACTCTATTGCAATGCTAAGTCTATTTCATGACCAATATGATGTTGGCAAAGTTAAAATGTTGTCTTGCAAGCAGCATGGAAGTTCCTTATATTGATGTCTGTGGCAAGAGAAAGCTCCCTGGTCATGTAGTTGATCATGGCAGGAAATAATTCTATGAGGTAGATAGAAAACTGATGCAAGTTTTTGCTTGGACATGGGCGATAGTCTGTACTAAAAATCGAAGACTCAAAGAAGAATTTCAAATTCTTAAAATATTATTCAATTATTTTGGATACAAATGGGAGAATGATTCACCTCCTGGTGTGGATTAATATACTGTATGTAGTTATTAGAAAGAGCCTAGAATTTTGGGATTGAAGTGGACAGAATGGATCATGGGACCTGACAATTCTGTGCTTTCTAATTAATGAACATATTAGTAAAAATAGTTCACAGGCAACCAGTGTATTCACAATAAAATAGGGCTGATGTGATCATATTTTTGGTTTCTGGTCAAGTAATAAGCTGCTCCTGATCATTCACAATTAGCTGAAGGGTATTTATTGAGCAGGACATTGACTTTGGACATTTACTTAGTAATGCATTACAGTAGTAGTAGTGAATCATGCATTCATAACATTATTTTTCAGCATTTGAAACACTAAACTTGTCATAATTTAGCAATATTTGTAGGATGGAGAATGCAGTACTACATGTAATGTACATGTAAAGGACAGACTGCAGTGAAATGAGACCTGTGTTCCAAACTGTACTAGACATGAACATGAAAACATGCGGAAATCTACATTTTAACGTGTGTGTAACGTGTCTTTTGTTAAAGCCTGTGTAAAGTTCATTAGTGTAGATACTGCGGCTTATAGACAGGTGCAGCTTATTTATGTTAAAAATAAAAATATTTGTAAAATGTAGGCTTATATATGTATGCGCTTTATAGTCCGGAAATTATGGTGTATGTATATATATATATATATATATATATATATATATATATATATATATATATATATATATACAGCGAGGAAAATAAGTATTTGAACACCCTGCTATTTTGCAAGTTCTCCCACTTAGAAATCATGGAGGGGTCTGAAATTGTCATCGTAGGTGCATGTCCACTGTGAGAGACATAATCTAAAAAAAAATCCAGAAATCACAATATATGATTTTTAAACTATTTATTTGTATGATACAGCTGCAAATAAGTATTTGAACACCTGTCTATCAGCTAGAATTCTGACCCTCAAAGACCTGTTAGTCTGCCTTTAAAATGTCCACCTCCACTACATTTATTATCCTAAATTAGATGCACCTGTTTGAGGTCGTTAGCTGCATAAAGACACCTGTCCACCCCATACAATCAGTAAGAATCCAACTACTAACATGGCCAAGACCAAAGAGCTGTCCAGAGACACTAGAGACAAAATTGTACACCTCCACAAGGCTGGAAAGGGCTACGGGGAAATTGCCAAGCAGCTTGGTGAAAAAAGGTCCACTGTTGGAGCAATCATTAGAAAATGGAAGAAGCTAAACATGACTGTCAGTCTCCCTCGGACTGGGGCTCCATGCAAGATCTCACCTCGTGGGTCTCAATGATCCTAAGGAAGGTGAGGATAACCAAGAAGTGGCTCTGTAAGAAGCATATCAAGGTTCTGGCGTGGCCTAGCCAGTCTCCAGACCTAAACCCAATAGAGAATCTTTGGAGGGCGTGTTTCTCGGCGACAGGCCAGAAACCTGACTGATCTAGAGAAGATCTGTGTGGAGGAGTGGGCCAAAATCCCTCCTGCAGTGTGTGCAAACCTGGTGAAAAACTACAGGAAACGTTTGACCTCTGTAATTGCAAACAAAGGCTACTGTACCAAATATTAACATTGACTTTCTCAGGTGTTCAAATACTTATTTGCAGCTGTATCATACAAATAAATAGTTTAAAAATCATATATTGTGATTTCTGGATATTTTTTTTTTAGATTATGTCTCTCACAGTGGACATGCACCTACGATGACAATTTCAGACCCTCCATGATTTCTAAGTGGGAGAACTTGCAAAATAGCAGCGTGTTCAAATACTTATTTTCCTCACTGTGTGTATATATATATATATATATATATATATATATATATATATATATATATATATATATAGTGGAACCCTGATATCTCGAGCACAAGGGGGGAAAATTAGAAATTTTAACGTCAGTTATGTCGATCGGCGCTGTGCAGCCGCAGAAGAACTCGCGAAAGTGGCGGAAAAATCAAACCTTACAGATACTACAGGTGTTTGTATTGTATACTGGTGAATCTCTGCTGTTAGTAAGTGCACATATGCATTTTTTGTTAAATGTTATGCGATGAACGGAGGGCGGCGCTCGGCTTCAACTCCTTACCGGCGGGAGCACGGCTCTCGGTAAGGAGTTGAAGCCGAGCTTCAGAGAAAGCGGCAGAGAAATCACCTGCCACGCCCCTTCGGCCGTTCACGTTTGAGACTTTTCTGTCCCTCGTTTTGGTTTCGGGTTGGTTTTGGATCTTCCGGTTTTTTCCGGCTGCGTCGCCGGTCGCGGTATTTTTAATTTCCTATTTTTCCATTCACAAACTCTCTCTCTCTCTCTCTCTCTCTCTCTCTCTCTCTCTCCTCGGCATCGTGGACGTAAGTTTTTTCGGACACTTTGCTTTGTGTGTTTGTGTGGATTACTTCAGCCTGATGGTCATAAGTTTTCAGAAACTTAGTTACTGTTTATTTTTCTTTTTTTTCCACATGTGGACTAAATGTGAGACGGCACTGTGCAGCCGCTGTTGTTTTTTTTTTGAGCGATCTGTGTTTATAATGTTGGAGAATATAATAAAGGTTTGTATGGAGAATGGACGGTGGTTTGTATTGTATACTGGTAAATCTCTGCTATTAGTAGGTGCACTTATGCCTTTTGTTGTTAACAAACGTATGTACATTTTTATAGCATGCCTTCATCAAACAAATCGCGGCAACGCTGTTCTGTAAAAACCCCTCCAAAACCACGTGCATGCACATTCTCATTTATTAACGCACATCATGTACATAAAGACATTTCAAGCACGTTAATATACTGCCGCCATTTTAATTTTCGTTTATCTCGATCATCGGTTACCTCATGCTTTTTGGCGACCCCCTACGACATCGACATAACCGGGTTCCACTGTAATTATATATATATAAATATTCCTTATATCGAATAAAGCTTTCACTATTAGTTACCCTCTGGTTCATACCATGGAGATCAATAGGCCATTGTTTTGGAGAAAAAGATTTAATAATCTAATCTACATCAGTTTAGCTCCGGATAGGAATCTATAAATGTAAAATTGTATTAAATAAAATAAATATATAACTGATCTCTTATAACCCACCTTAAGCCGGTAAATCCTGTAAATTACATATTTACACAATTAAGTGTGACGTTGATTTTGATGTGCTGTGGCTGGAATCACTTTTAGACAAAAATAGAAGGTGCTTGATGTTGAAAGTGTTTTACTGTCATTATGACTTCAGTAATACTGTCACTGAACAATAAGGTATTGCAATGGTAAAAGAAATGACCCATTTACTGAGATCATAACCCTCACACTACAGCACAAGTACACACTTCAATGATCTACAAATTACAGCACCATGTATTTCTGTCCTATTGATAGAGTGACAAAGGCTTATGGGTAATTTTGTTGTAAAATCTAATAATTAAATGAAGTAAACACTAAGTTCAATGAACAAATAAATTTCTAAATATGTTCATTGTGCAAACCTTAATGACATAATTTGATAGCCAGGTTAAAATGTAGTATTTTACTTAGAACACTTTTTGAAACACATTTTATTTTTACAAACTGTTTATATACACTTTATTGTCAAAAGCATTCACTTGTCTGCCTTCACATGCAAATGACCTTGAGTAACATCCAAATCTTAATCTATAGGATTTAATATGATGTTGGTCCAAACTTTGCAGCTACAAAAGCTTCAACTCTTCTGGGAAGGCTTTTTACAAGGTTTAAGAGTGTGTTCGTGAGAATTTTTGACCATTCTTCCAGAAGTGCATTTGTGAGGTCAGACACTGATGTTGGACAAGAAGGCCTGGATTACAGTTTCTGATCTAATTCATCTCAAATGTGTTCTATCGGGTTGAAGTCAGGACAGTCAAGGTCTTTCACACCAAACTCACTCATGCATTTCTTTATGGATCTTGCTTTCTGCACTGGTGCTCAGTCATGTTGGAACAGGAACGGGCCGTCCCCAATCTGTTCTGACAAAGTAGGTAGCATGAAACTGTTCAAAATGTCTTGGTATGCCAAAGCATTAGGTGTTCCTTTCACTGGAACTAAGAGGCCGAGCCCAACTCCTGAAAAACAACCCCACATAATAATCCCCCCTCCACCAAACTTTACCCTTGACCCAATGCAGTCGGACAAGTAGCTTTCTAGGCTTGTCTATAGGATTGTCAGACAGTGAAGCGTGATTCGTCACTCCAGAGAACAAGTCTTCACTGCTCTAGAGTCCAGTGGTGGTGTGCTTTACACCACTGCATCCCATGCTTTGCATTGCAGCTGCTCGACCATGAAGCTCTCTGTGCACTGTTCTTGAGCTAATCTGAAGGCCACATGAAGTTTGGAGGACTGTAGCTATTGACTCTGCAGAAAGTTGATGACCTCTGTGCACTATGTGTCTCAGAATCCTCTGACCCGCTCTGTGATTTTACATGTTCTAAAACATCATGGCTGAGTTGCTGTCGTTCCCAGTCGCTTCCATTTTGTTATAACACCTCTAACAGTTTACTGTGGAATGAACCGATTTCAATACGAAATATTTTATTAAAAAAAAGAAAACTCCAGCCAAGTCACAAGTATTATATTCACAATTAACTTAGATAACTCACGGTCACTGACTCATTCCATGACGATGCTTGAGAACTGAAGCAATGAGTCATGATATTGGTTCATTCGTTTTGAATAACCCTGTACAGCTTCAAAAATGAATGACATTTATTACTGAGCATCTAGAACTAATTCTACTGATTCTATCTTACCTTCTGATATCGGCGGCTCAGTGCGGTTGCCGAATTGTTGAACTTTTGTTGATTCTAGCACATGGCCATGAGAGTCAGCATGTCTGTGCATCCTGCAAACACAGAACATATCATATTACCATATTCCACCTGTAATGATGTAACAGGTGCAGTAGAAGGTCATTTTACTTGCTTTAGACATGTGTTTTATGGTCACTGCAATCCTGGAGAGGAAAGCATTGCACTGTTCCACCTCCTCTCCTAGTGTTAAACCAGCCCCATCCTGATATGCTCCACTCCATTTTACCTGATTGGGAATGAATAATAATAATATAATGCTGAGAAAGTTTTGATATTCATTTGCAGATTTTATAAATCTCATAGCAAAGTTCATCTACTTCACACTTAAAATCATGGGCTTTGGCATGGAATACTGAAAGAAAGGGCTTCATGTTAAGAAGGTGCTGGAGCTCTGGGCAGCTTTTTGCAATTCTTCGGAGGTAAGGCCAATATTTGCAGGTCACATCCATACAAAAAAAAGTGATTTGCCTTCTAGCCAGCCATTTTCGCAGGTACAGGGTATAAGCAAATATTTCCCCCCTGTACATATTTACCGCACAGAGTAGCACTCCATACCGACACACCACAAGCTCCAGTCCCTCCTTGTTCTACCTTGCTTGCACCTTGTATTACAGTAGAATGTTTACATGCTGTCTTTGCACTTTTGTATTACAGTAGAATGTTTACATGATGTCTTTGCACCTCCTTGCTGCTGTTTTTGCACTACATTGTTCTGTTCTGTTCTGTTTGTATTCTCTCCTGGGTATAGTTTTTACATTTCTCCTTACACAGTACTGTATAATCAAGTATACAGCAGGTTTACTGGTCGGCGCTATACTTGTTTTTTTGTTTTTTGTCTTGTCTTGTGTTGTCTGTCTGTACTGTTTTTTTGTCTGCACTGTTTGTTTGCACTGTTTGCACCAGGTTGCACTCGATGCACTTTATGTTTGTGTTGTAGCTCTTTGCTGCTGTTGTTTAGTGTAGCACCCGGGTTCCAGAGGAACGTTGTTTCGTTTTTACTGTGTACTGTGTACCACTGTGTATAGCAAAAATGACAATAAAAGCCTCTTGACCTTGACCAGATCTTTGGGAGGTCTCTCTGGCTGCTGACCACTACCCTCCACAAACACCTCTTCCACTGACCTATAATATAGGAAATAGTTGATGAAAATAAGACTCTCGTAAACAATATCTGTAGTTGGAGGCAATTGTACTCCTGTATAAAGTCTAATCATCTGCGAATGTTTGGATGCCTTGTGAATGTAGTCCACAAATCTTCTCACATCTTCATCCTTAGCTATAAAGACGTCTTCAAAGATGGCCTGTTCCTCAGATCTATAAAAAAACAAAAAAAAAACAAAAAAAAAACCACAGAACAGGTACACACAATTTTATGATACATTCTAATCTAATTTAACTTTACTGTGCACATTAAATGGATATTGCTTATTAATATTGCTTCAACAGTGTGACATACACAATTCTGGTATACCTAGCTGCATTCTTGAAACGGTAACGCTTGCGGTTTCCATCTACTGAAACTGCCAGAATATCTGGGGTGCATGCAGGACAGATGAAAGGCTCTTCCTTACAGATTTTGTCCACCTCAGAACGGACAGCCTCCCACTCAAAAAAGCTTTTCGGAAAACTGTGTGGAGATCTTGCCATTCTATTAAAAGTAAGGAAACCAACAGATAATAATGTAAAACAAATCCATTAGCATCAAACACCTTTCAGCCCAGAATACAGAAAGAACCAATACTGTAGGATAAATAAATGTAATACTCACACAACCAAAGCGGACAGTTCGCTGATCCAGCATTCTTGTAAAAGCTTGGCAGGACAGTCCTGGGGCTGCCATCTTCATTTCTTTGAATGAAAAAAAGACATCTGTGGCATAAATTGTGGCAAAGTTAAGGGTCGCAGGCCAGTAGTCAAGTGGCTTGGCATGTGTGATGCCCACGAACGTGTGCCCACATTGTGTATTAGTTGTTTTTTTATGTAGCTAATTTTTATTATACACTCTTTTTTTCAAGATGTATTTATGCATAACGTAATGTTAAACAGTAACACATACATGCAATTATACCTCTGCGCCTGTAGGGGGGGGGGGGGCAATGGGACTAGTTTGCCTATGCATCGCCGGAAATTTCTCATATAACTCAGAAAGATTTAATGAAGGCAAGCCACAGTTTCTGTGTCATCCTTTTTGTTATCCACTTTTCAGTTTTTTACAGCTGTCAACGGGTGCCACAACCCGGTACCTGTAACAGTTTATTGGGGGCTCGTCCGGGATCTTCTCCACTTTCAGGGTGGAAGATGATCCAGTGATACAGACACCTGGGACCAGCCAGGGAACTAGCCACTCATTGGGGAGAGAGATTCGATATGGTTCCAGCCCGGGTGACCCATTGCGTGAAGGAGAGAAGCACTCATGGCAGACAGTGAGAGGAAAAGCTTGGTGTGGACGATCAAGAAAGGCCTGCTCACCCTTTCTGCAGATGAACTGTTCGAGATTGCAAAGTCGCTGGGTCCTGGGCCAGGGGTGGACCAGTCTCGTTTGGCACCTATGGATGAGGAGGCTTGTTTCGACTACATCAGCAGTTTCATGCACAATAAGCACTTGCAACAGTCTGAGGATGAAGGCCTAGCTCACTTATTAGAGTTGAAAGAGGTAGTTGATGTAACTATTCAGTCATGTGTCTGACATACAAATGTGTGTAAAAGGTGATGCTGTCTCACATGTTCCACTGTTAAACTTACAAGTTGATATCACTGGTGAGGAAACTCAAGCTAATGTTAATGTAAACCCAGTTGATGGTGAGACTGTTGAAGTTGATGCTAATGCAATACACCCTTTAGCAAACACAGCTATCAACACACACAATTCAGAAATACAGAAATTACTGGCTAGCTATGAGGAACTTAGTAAGAAGATCACACAGTACATACCCACCTCCACTCTGCAGTCCACACTCCATTCACCTGCAAAGTCACAGTTCACATCACAGAATAGGGACACATTGAACACTAGAAGTTTGGGTGAATATCCCACAACTGTTGCCCATGACAAGTTGGTCTCCTTAAAAGAGTTGTCCTATCTACATCGTAGAGAGTTCAAGATTCAGGGTGGTCAGATTGGAGATCATGGTTCAGACATCAGTTCTAACAATGTTTGCCGCCAGTTTGAAGAAGGGGTAAAGGAGCAATTTAGTGATGCAGAAATTGTTAAAGCTGTCCTCAGGTCAATAAAACCTGGAAATTTCAAAGATATGCTTATGAACAAGGAAGGTCTGACTATGGAAGAGTTCAAAGTTTTTCTTTACTCCCACCTCGGTGAGCAAAACACCTTGGAGCTTTTCCAGGAGCTCATGTGCACCAAACAGAAGGACAATGAGACACCTCAACAGTTCCTGTATAGAGCAATAGGGCTTAAGCAAAAGATCTTGCTGGCCTCACGACATGCTGATACAGATGTGAGGTACATTCCAAGCACAGTTCAGGATGTTTTCCTCCATACTGTACATCAGGGCCTGGGGCACAAACATGATGAAATCCGTTGAGAACTCAAACCATTGCTTGCAGATCCTAGTGTGACTGATGAGACAATCCTAAAACAGATACAAAAGATAATGAGCGATGAAAGTGGAAGACAGAGGCGTTTAGGTCCGGCCACGCGTCAAAGGCTCACGACTGTGCACAGTGCTCAGGCTGAAGCAAATGTCATTCAGTCTCCAGGTGTCAAGGAAGAAAAAGTGGAACAGAAATCAAAAACAGATGTGATCCAACAGTTGACAGACAAAGTTGAGAAGCTGACCAGCCTTGTAGAGGTTATGCAACAATCAATACAAACACAAAAACCGGGACATGTCAGGCATGCACAGAGAGGTAAGACAAACGACAGGAGGGAGAAACCATATGGATGTCACAAGTGCATTGAACAGAACTACTCCACTTGCACTCACTGTTTCCATTGTGGCGAAGACGGTCATCGAGCAGTGGGATGTCTGAAGAAAACGGTGCAGCAGGAAAACTGGAGCCAGTCCCTGTTGGGGGACAGACAGTGACTGGATCCCTAAAGTCCCAGACACACACCCGCCATATCAATGACCCAGAAACACAAAGGGTGACAGCCGTTCAAGCACAAGGCATGACAGAAGTTCAAAGTCCGAGACAAAGAAAACCAACCTCTGGTACACCATTTCACATCCTACCGGCGTCTTGCCAAACTCATTGGAAGAAAAGCTCTCACCTACTGTAACCTGAATGGTTTAGCTGTTACTGCTTTGCTAGATACTGGAGCTCAGGTGAGCATGATTGACAGAGATTGGAAAAACAAATACTTGCCAGATACCATTGTTAACTCGCTTAGCAAGATTTTTCAGGATGGAGAGGAGCTGAAAGTCTGTGCAGTTAATGGTAACATGATTCCATTTGATGGCTGGATATCTCTAACAGTTAATTTGATGGGAAATGAAAATCCTGCTCTGTCAGTCACTGTGCCATTTCTTGTCAGCAGTCTTACCCTGGAGAGGCCACTACTGGTATTTAATGTGCTGGAGGAGATGATACAAGCACGTCCTGAGAAGCTAGTCACCACACTCACTACCCTACTTTGTAACGCCATGTTGATATCAACCGATAAAGCAGAGCTTCTTGTAAGCTTCATCCAGGCCAGTAAACCCTCTGTACAGTGTGGACGTATACGGACTGGCAGACAAGATGTTGCCATTCCAGCAGGTCAAGTAGCCTGGATAAAATGCTAAGTCCCACCAAGCATGGACTCATCTGATTTAGCCTTCCTGTTTGAACCTGACGATAATGCATTGCTGGCCGACCTGGATGTTGGCGATGCGCTGTTGGAGGTGCAAAACCCAAGGAAGCCATATGTAGCTGTACCTGTTGGAAACAACACAAAACACTCCATCCTTTTACCAAGAAAGACAGCTCTTGGCCGCATTCATACTGTTGAGAAGGTGATTCCAGCGGGCCAGCCCAACACCCACAGTAACCATCAACAATGCTGTTTTAACCCCTGATGACCCCAGCCCACCCCCATGGCAACCTAATGTTGACCTTAGCCATCTTAACGAGGAAAAAAGGTTAGTGGTCAGTGAAATGCTTCGTGAAGAAGCTGGTGCCTTCGCACAAGGTGAAAACGATATTGGATGCATACCAAGCCTACAGATGTCGATCACACTAAAACAACGTGTAAAGTTGACCCTTCAGTTCTGCAACACAAATGTATTGCGCAACATAATCAGCACGTTTAACAAGCCCTCATTTAAAATGAAAATAATGGTACACACATGCAAAATGAAGTGATGCATACAATTTAAACCAAAAGCCTGAATATAAAACAGATTTTTAAACAGATATGAAACTCTATTAAACAGAGCTCAAAACAAACCCACCTCTTCCATGCGGTCATAACACGAAAAGGGAAGAGGAGGTGGAAAAACAGAAAATTAGGTTTGATGCTGCAGTCAGAGAGTTAAAGAGGTATGCACACATATAGAGACCCAAATCACATATACATTAAAGCATGTCCTTTTTGTGTAATTCTACCTATAAAATTAACATTATACTTTCCATACCCGTTACACTAGCAGATCTTTTAGCGTTTTCTCCCAGTATGCCAGCGTACCTCTGAGGGGTTGCATAAATCTTGTTGCGTCTCTGTTGCTCACAAGTTTCTCCACTTCATGTTTATCTTTTAACAGTTTGATGGAAATTCTGCGTCCATCTCTAGCCACAGGTTTGCCTTTTCTCAACTGGAAGTTATGACACACCAGAGATGAGAGTAAATTAATAAAAGTTAACCAGAGGTGAGAGAAAATTATTAAGTTATACCAGAGGTCAGAGAAAATTATTAATAGCAGTTGTACCAGACATCATTGTAAATTAATAAGTTATACCAGAGGTCAGAGTAAATTAATAAGTTATACCAGAGGTCAGAGTAAATTAATAGCAGTTATACCAAAGATCAGAAAAACGTTATAGCAGTTATACCAAAGGTCAATGTTAAAGTTAGGGCAGTTATACCAGAGGTCAGAGTAAATTAATAACAGTTATACAAGAGGTCATAGTAAATTATTAACAGTTATACCAGAGATCAGAGCAAAGACAGACAGAGGGTGGGGCAGGTGATGTCACATGGCATAATCACATGACCCAGCGTCCAACTCGCCGTGCCGAGTGTTTAGACATGTCACACGCCCGTGTCTCCGGAGTTTTGTTGTTTTTTGTGCGTTCATGTCCACCTGACGTCACGAGGCGTAGATATGGCACTCCGCTGGATATTACCCAGACTGTGCCGAGCGGTTCAATGTGTCACACGTCCGGGTCCAAACGAGTTTAGGGACATGGTAAGCTAATAGGTTTGCTCGGTGGGTGTGGCCTGTGACATCACAACTCCCCCCACTGTGCTTATTACTTTACTCTGACCCCTGGTATAACTGCTATTAATTTGCAATGATCTCTGGTATAACTTTTTATTTTAGTCTGAATTTTAAAACTATTATTTTAGTCTGACCTCTGGGATAACTGTTTTTAAGATAAAATCTACCTTTATTCAATGCAATGCAATTCATTTCATTTTTATTTGTATTGCGCTTTTAATGAACATTGTCTCTAAGCAGCTTTACACAGATAATGTGGTGATTAAAAGTGAATATGTTCTTTATAAGTAAGTTTGTTGAGCAAGCCGGTGGCGACTGTGGCAAGGAAAAACTCCCCTAGATGGCATAAGGAACAAACCTTGATTTAAACCAGACTCAAGAGGGAACCCATCCTCATCTGGGTTGCACCAAATGTCAATTTGTCACATACACATACATACAGAGTAAGTCATGAACTGAAACGCTTTACAGGGAGTGCAGAATTATTAGGCAAATGAGTATTTTGACCACATCATCCTCGTTATGCATGTTGTCTTACTCCAAGCTGTATAGGCTGGAAAGCCTACTACCAATTAAGCATATTAGGTGATGTGCATCTCTGTAATGAGAAGGGGTGTGGTCTAATGACATCAACACCCTATATCAGGTGTGCATAATTATTAGGCAACTTCCTTTCCTTTGGCAAAATGGGTCAAAAGAAGGACTTGACAGGCTCAGAAAAGTCAAAAATAGTGAGATATATTGCAGAGGGATGCAGCAGTCTTAAAATAGCCAAGCTTCTGAAGCGTGATCATCGAACAATCAAGCGTTTCATTCAAAATAGTCGACAGGGTCGCAAGAAGTGTGTGGAAAAACCAAGGCGCAAAATAACTGCCCGTGAACTGAGAAAAGTCAAGCGTGCAGCTGCCAAGATGCCACTTGCCACCAGTTTGGCCATATTTCAGAGCTGCAACATCACTGAGTGCCCAAAAGCACAAGGTGTGCAATACTCAGAGACATGGCCAAGGTAAGAAAGGCAGAAAGTCGACCACCACTGAACAAGACACACAAGCTGAAACGTCAAGACTGGGCCAAGAAATATCTCAAGACTGATTTTTCTAAGGTTTTATGGACTGATGAAATGAGAGTGAGTCTTGATGGGCCAGATGGATGGGCCCGTGGCTGGATTGGTAAAGGGCAGAGAGCTCCAGTCCGACTCAGACGCCAGCAAGGTGGAGGTGGAGTACTGGTTTGGGCTGGTATCATCAAAGATGAGCTTGTGGGGCCTTTTCGGGTTGAGGAAGGAGTCAAGCTAAACTCCCAGTCCTACTGCCAGTTTCTGGAAGACACCTTCTCCAAGCAGTGGTACAGGAAGAAGTCTGCATCCTTCAAGAAAAACATGATTTTCATGCAGGACAATGCTCCATCACACACGTCCAAGTACTCCACAGCGTGGCTGGCAAGAAAGGGTATAAAGAAGAAAATCTAATGATATGGCCTCCTTGTTCACCTGATCTGAACCCCATTGAGAACCTGTGGTCCATCATCAAATGTGCGATTTACAAGGAGGGAAAACAGTACACCTCTCTGAACAGTGTCTGGGAGGCTGTGGTTGCTGCTGCACGCAATGTTGATGGTGAACAGATCAAAACACTGACAGAATCCATGGATGGCAGGCTTTTGAGTGTCCTTGCAAAGAAAGGTGGCTATATTGGTCACTGATTTGTTTTGTTTGGTTTTGAATGTCAGACATGTATATTTGTGAATGTTGAGATGTTATATTGGTTTCACTGGTAAAAATAAATAATTGAAATGGGTATGAATTTGTTTTTTGTTAAGTTGCCTAATAATTATGCACAGTAATAGTCACCTGCACACACAGATATCCCCCTAAAATAGCTAAAACTAAAAACTACTTCCAAAAATATTCAGCTTTGATATTAATGAGTTTGTGTTCATTGAGAACATGGTTGTTGTTCAAATTAAATCCTCAAATAAAATTAATCCTCAAAAATACAACTTGCCTAATAATTCTGCACTCCCTGTATATGACTGTCCGGCATGAGGAAATAGAATGGGGAGAAATATAAAACAAAGACAAAGAAGGCCGATATAAATCTATAACTAAAGTTTTTGTGTTTCTCTGACTCCTGGTATAGCTGAAGTATAAATGTTTTTTTTTTCTTTGTTTTGCTCTGACCTCTGTTTAACTGCAATAATTTTTATTATTATTATTATTATTATTATTATTATTATTATTATTAGGAGCCAAAGTATGGAAGTAAATATCTACAAAAATTTTACCAAAGGTCAACACTTTTAACATGGGTTGTAGCAAAAGCAAGAAGACAATTAAAATCTTGGTCATACCAGAGGTCAAAGGAAAAAAATAAATAATTCAGTTGTAAGGAAAAACTCAATTTCAATTATACCAGAGATCAGAGTACAAACCCAATTCTAAAAAAAGTTGGGACACTGAACAAATTGTGAACAAAAAATAGAAAGCAATAATTTAGAAATCTCAAACATATATTTTATTCACAATAGAATATAGATAACATATCAAATGTTGAAAGTGTGATACTTTGAAATGTCATGCCAAATATTGGCTCATTTTTCATGAAAGCTACACATTCCAAAACAATTGGGACAGCTAGCAATAAGAGGTCGGAAAAGTTAAATGTACATATAAGGTACAGCTGGAGACCAATTTGCAACTTATTAGATCAACTGGCAACATGATTGGGTATAAAAAGACCCTCTCAGAGTGGCAGTGTCTCTCAGAAGTCAAGATGGGCAGAAGATTACCAATTCCCCAAATTCGGCAGCGAAAAATAATGAAGCAATATCAGAAAAGAGTTTCTCAGAGAAGTTCTCATCATCTACAGTGCATAATATCATACAAAGATTCAGAGATTTCTGGAACAATCTGTGTGCGTAAGGGTCACGACCGGAAAACCATACTGGATGCCGGTGATCTTCGGGCCCTTAGATGGCACTTCATCACATACAGGAATGCTACTATAATGGAAATCACAACATGAGCTCAGGAACACTTCCAGAAAACATTGTTGGTGAACACAATCCACCGTGCCATTCGCCGTTGACGGCGGTCAAAAAAGAAGCCATATCTAAACATGATTCAGAAGCGCAGGGGTTTTCTCTGGGCCAAGGCTCATTTAAAATGGACTGTTGCAAAGTGGAAAACTGTTCTGTGGTCAAAATCTGAAGTTCTTTTTCGAAAACTGGGACACCGTGTCATCCGGACTAAAGAGGATAAGAACAACCCAAGTTGTTATCAGCGCTCAGTTCAGAAGCCTGCATCTCTGATGGTATGGGGTTGCATGAGTGCGTGTGGCTTGGGCAGCTTACACATCTGGAAAGGCAACATCAATGCTGAAAGGTATATCCACGTTCAAGAACAACACATGCTCCTATCCAGACGTCGTCTCTTTCAGGGAAGACCTTGCATTTTCCAACATGACAATTCCAGACCACATACTGCATCAATTACAACATCATAGCTGCATAGAAGAATAATCCAGGTACTGAAATGGCCCATTCCTATTTCTAAACTTGGGCAATTTGTCTCCTCAGTCCCCAGACGTTTGCAGACTGTTATAATAAGAAGAGGGGATGCCACACAGTGGTAAACATGGCCTTGTCCCAACTTTTTTGAGATGTATTGATGCCATGAAATTTAAAATTAAAATACTTTTAAGGGAAAAATAAGTTTATTTTAAATTTCATCTTATCAACAACTTTTTTGGAATCGGGTTTGTATGATGTTTAGTTGTGATGTGTTTTAAGTTACCAAAATGACAGTAGCACTTTAATAGTTTAGCATTTATAAATGTTCTGATGAGTAACAGTGTTGCCAGATTGGTGTATTTTCCACTAATTGTTCAAAATCCATACAAAACTCTATAGCAAATACGCAAATCTTACCAATAACTAAACAAATTAAGTCATAACGAGAACAATACTGTGGCGCATCACACATTTTCAATATAATAAAGCAAATGAAATGTTCTTGTCTAAGGAAGGTTACATTGTAACTACGTTGTAAACTATTTTCCATGTCTGTCATTTAACACAACAGAAGTCCACGTTTATTTCTATAGAGCTGTTTACAATGGACATTGTTTTAAAGCAGCTTTACAGAACTTAAGGATTAAGACCATTTGGGTGATATCAAGAATGTGATTATAAATCTTACAACAATAACAAAACACTGGAGAGTGAGAACTACCATGAGAACTGGAGTGTGTGAGTGTGAGTAATGTCCTTTCTACAGTCTTCTACAGTCAGATGACTTTGTGGAATCAGGAGCTACTGAGCAACTCATAAAATAGTTTATAATTGAGATCATCATAGATCCAACACCAACTTGCCCCAAAGTTTAGGAGCTAAATGTGAGAATGCTCTACCACCTTTAGTGGACTTTGCTATTCCTGGTACTACTAGAAGTCCAGAGTTTTATGATCTGAAATAGCATGATGGATTGAGTGTTAAAAGACTGGATATAGCATGATGGAGCATGATGGAGTGTTAAAAGACTGGAGAGATACATGGGAGATAAACCATTTAGTGTTTTGTAGGTAAGTAGCAGTAGTTTTTAGTCGACTTGAAACTTAACAGGAAGCCAGTGTAGGGACGAGAAGATTGGGGTTATGTGATCATATTTTCTCGACCGTGTAAGAACTCTGGCTGCTGCATTCTGGACTAACTGTAGCTTGTTTATTAATAATGCAGGAAATCCACCTAGTAATGCATTACAATAATCCAGTCTGGAGGTCATGAACGCATAGACGAGCTTCTCTGCATCAGATATAGACAACATGTTTCTTAGCTTAGCAATATTTCTAAGGTGGAAGAAGCTGTTTTTGTAAAATGGGTAATATGATTTTCAGAAGACAATTTGGAGTCTAAAATAACTCCCAGGTCTTTTACTGTTGAACAAGTACTTACAGAACATCCTTCTAAATGCAGGTTGAAATGATGGAGCTTATGTAAACTGGATTTTGGGCCAATGAGCAAAATCTCCGTCTTATCAGAATTTAACAATAGAAAGTTGTCATTCAATTATTTAATTCTTTAACACACTCAGTTATCCTGGTCACTTGAGATGTTTCATCTGGTTTTGATGAGATATATATAGTTGGGTATCAGCATAATAGTGGAAGCTGATCCTATGCCTTCTAATAATATTTCCCAAGGAAAGCATGTATATTGCAAAAAGCAGGGGTCCTAGACAGAGGTGGGAAGTAACAAAGTACAAATACTTCATTACTGTACTGAAGTAGATTTTTCTGGTATCAGTATTTAATGTCACTATTTATTCTTCAGACAACTTTTTACTTTGACTCATTACATTTTCCGCCATGATGCGCACGTCCAACAATTGTTGACAAACGCAAAGTCACATTCTGTGGCATTTTTTTCCTCATAATGTCGAAACGAACTTTAATTATTTAGGTTCTTTAATTATCTTGTATCTTGTTTTGTGTTTTTTTGTATGTTCCCGCAGACGTGTCGTCACGTGTGAATGGATATGTCCAAGAGTGGGTATGTGAAACGAATGTGTGGTGAGAATGGCGGCCGAACAGTGGAGCATCGGATTCAATTGAAACTAACAATATATTTAACTGGTGTCAACAAATGCCTGTTAAGAAAGTCATACCCATTTTGTTAATGACAAAAAAGATGTTTTACAGGTTTTTTTTTTTTATATCATATTCAACAAGGAATTATATCAAAATATTAATTTAAAAAACCCTTTATTGACACACATGTATCAATAAAAACAATACAGAAATGAACATGGACTGGAGACATGAATAAACAATGCACAGAGCCAACATAAATCATTGTGTTCCCTTCCTCCCTTTGGAGGAAATCTTTTCACCACCAAGTGCAACTTCATATTATAACAACACATACAGTTGTGCTGCAGAGCGAATACTGTCCAAGAAGATCACTCCAACAATCTCACTGTCTAAATGTCCAGTTTCTAGTCCAATAAACGTTCAAAATTCCTTTTCTACATTAGAACTTTGGGGCAGCTAACTATTAAATAGTACTCTGTTTTAGTAGAAATGTTACACAGAGGACTTTGACACACAGCAATGCTAATCAAGATTAAAAAAAATAATAATAAGTGACTAATGATTCAACAATGAATGAAATAATGAACAATGAATAAAACCTCAAAACTAAAAAAAAAATACAATAAATATACTGAACAAAATTATAAATGTTTGTTTTTGCCCCCATTTTTCCCAAAGATCTAAAACATAAAGACTTATTTCTCTCAAATATTGTTAACAAATGTGTCTAAATCTGTGATAGTGAGCACTTCTCCTTTGCTGAGAGAATCAGCCACCTCACAGGTGTGGCAGATAAAGATGCTGATTAGACAGCGTGATTAGTGCACAGGTGTGTCTCAGGATGGTCACAGTAAAAAAAGAAATAGGTCTTTAGTGTACATAGAAAAAGTCTTATACCTTTGAGTTCAGCTCGTGAAAAATGGGGGCAAAAACAAAACTGTTGCATTTATAATTTTGTTCAGTGTAGATTTGAGTATTTGTACTAAAAAATTAAAATAAAATAAAATAAACATCTGGACAACAGCAATGCTAATCATCAGTGATCACATATACTGCTAAGTCCTAAAGACAACAGAATTTGTTCTTTAGTCCAAGAACTTTAGGAGAAAGTTTTCCACCATCCACTGCAAGAAGCACTTTTTGCATGAACTTGTAGTAGTATTTCAGCTCCTTAGGGTCAGATAAGTTTAGTGCATAGACGACTCCTAGCATCAGTGCACAAGCTTGAGCTGAAAAGAAAGTGTTGTCCAGAATTATTACTCCTCCAACATAAATGCCAATGACATCAAAATGTCCAACTTCTCCACCTTCCTTGTTAATAACATGGATGCCCATGGGGGTCTTTTGCAGGTGTCTCTGGATATTTTCTTCTTCGATGTTCTGTAACACAATAAGAAAAACATCTGTTTATGTCATATATCTAATTCTTATATCTTAATCAGAAACATCACATACTCTAGGTTTCAAGTGCATAGCTATGGTGATTTTTAAAGCCATGCAGGTAAAACATGTGCTGACAAAATGTAAGTATTTTATGATCCGGATACCCAATCAATTACTGATTATGACATTCAGGCCAATAAAATTTCCACTAAATTCTGAGAACTATGACCCACATGTTGCATTAAAAAAATAATACTGAATATATTGTCCCAGTTTAATTTATGGTACAAAAACAACTGGTATTTTACAATTGGTGTATGCAGCACATATAATTTTACACTGAAAACCCAGCCATTATGGATGCACAAGCCAGTGCACTCTTAGTGCAGGTCCCAAGCCCGGATAAATGTGGAGGGTTGTGTTATGAAGGACATCCAGCGTAAAACATGTACCAAATCAAATATGCAGATCACAAATAAGAAATTCATACCGGATCAGTCGAGGCCCGGGTTACCAACAACCGCCACAGGTATCGTTAACCAACAGGGTACTGGTGTAAATTGGGCTACTGTAGGCTGAAGGAGGAGAAGGAGAGGAGGAAGACGTCTACAGAGACAGCAGGGAAAGGAGAAGTGGAGGAGAGTGGAGGAGAGTGGAGGTTCGGGTTGGTACTTTAAATGTTGGTACTATGACTGGTAAAGGGAGAGAGGGAGCTGATATGATGGAGAGGAGAAAGGTAGAGATGATGTGTGTTCAGGAGACCAAGTGGAAAGGGAGTAAGGCCAGGAACATTGGAGGTGTTTAAACTGTTCTATCATGGTGTGGATGGAAAGAGAAATGGTGTAGGGGTGATTCTGAAGGAAGAGTACAGTAAGAGTGTAGTGGAGGTGAAGAGAGTTTCTGATAGGGTGATGAACGTGAAGCTGGAAGATGAAGTGGTGATGATAAATGTCATCAGTGTTTATGCTCCACAAGTGTGTTGTGAGATGGAGGAGAAGAAATATTTTTGGAGTGAGTTAGATGAAGTGGTAGGAGGTGAACCTAGAAATGAAAGATTGGTGATTGGGGCAGACTTTAATGGGCATGTAGGTGAAGGGAACAGAGGTAATGAGGAGGTGATGTAGGTATGGTTTTAAGGAGAGGAATGTGGAAGAGCAGATTTTGCTAAAAGGATGAAAATGGGAGTGGTGAAAATGTATTTTAAGAAGAAGGAGGATCATAGGGTGACGTATAAGAGTGGAGGAAGGTGCACACAGGTGGACTATGTGCTATGTAGGAGATGCTGGCTGTTGGCAGGGGACAGTGTAGCTAGACAGCATTGGATGGTGGTCTGTAGGATGGTTTTGGAGGTGAAGAAGAAGAGGAGGAGAGTGAGGACTGAAAGAAGAATAAGATGGTGGAAACTGAAGGAGGAAGAGTTTAGTGTGAGGTTCAGGGAAGAGGTCAGACAGGGGCTCGGTGGTGGTGAAGAGGTGCTGGATGATTGGGAAACTACTGCAGGAGTGATGAGGGAGGCAGCTAGAAAAATACTTGGTGTGACATCTGGAAATAGAAAGAAGGACAAGGAGACGTGGTGGTGGAATGAGGAAGTGCATGAGAGCATAAGGGGAACGAGGTTGGAGAAACAGAATTTGGATCAACAGAGTGATGAGAAAAGTAGGCAGGAGAACAAAGAAATGCGGCAGCAGGTAAAGAGGGATGTGGCGAAAACCAAGGAAAAGGCATATGAGGAGCTGTAGGAGAAGTTGGACACTAAGGAAGGAGAAAAGGATTTGTAACGATTGTCCAGGCAGAGGAACCGAGCTGGGAAGAATGTGCTGCAAGTTAGAGCAATAAAGGATGGAGATGGAAAGTCGGTTGGACCAGATGACATACAGGTAGAAGCATGGAGATGTTTAGGAGAGATGCAGTGGAGTTTTTAACAAGATTGTTTAACAAGATTCTGGAAGGTGAGAAGATGCCTGAGGAATGGAGAAGGAGTGTGCTGGTACCGATCTTTAAGAATAAGGGAGATGTGCAGACCTGCAGTAACTACAGGGGAATAAAGTTGATCAGTCACACTATGAAGTTATGGGAAAGAGTAGTGGAAGCCAGGCTGAGAGAAGAGGTGACCATCTGTAAGCAACAGAATTGTTTCATGCTGAGGAAGAGCACCACAGATGCCTTGTTTGCTTTGAGGATGTTGATGGAGAAGTATAGAGAAGGTCAGAAGGAGTTGATTGTGTGTTTGTGGATTTAGAGAATGTGTACGACAGGGTGGAGAGAGGAGTTGTGGTATTGTATGAGGAAGTCTGGTGTGTCAGAGAAGTATGTGAGGGTGGTGCAAGACATGTATGAGGACAGTGTGACAGCAGTGAAGTGTGCAGTAGGAACGACAGACTGGTTCAAGGTGGAGGTTGGACTGCATCAAGGATCAGTTATGATCCGAGGTTTATGAATGTGGTGAGACAAGACATGCAGGTAGTTGGGTTGATGGATGGTCTGCTATGGAGACCCCTAATGGGAGAAGTTCAAAAGTAGAAAAAGACAATTGTTAAAAAGAATAATAAACACTGCAATGGATGTGAATTATTTTCTTAAAACACATTATATGAGTTGTAATGTTTGAATATTTAAATTTTATTGTATAAAAGAATGAGGGAAGGTCAAAATATTTTTTGTGGGGAAATAATTCCACTTATGATGTCAAATTTAGAATATTATTTTTAAAGTTAAAGTATTTTCACAACTTTTGTCTTTTATCATGGTTTTTACAGAACAGCATTTTGTTTTAATCTTTGGTGAAAAAACCTCTTCCACTTTGTTAGAAAGGTGGCCAACTACATTCATTCAGTCATTCAGCAAAGCAAAAGTACGGTGGCTGAGAAGTGCAAAACACATTAACAAATAAGAAAACAAAATAACAGATCCAAAAACGAAACAACAAATCCAAAAACAAATTAACAAATCCGAAAACACAACGACAAGTCAGACAAACCGGAAAAGGTAAGTATAAGTTTGTGAATGGAAACTTATCAATCATTGGACGAGACACCTGTTATTCACCTGTATATCTTGACTAGACGTGAACTGAAACCGTGACTTAAAATCTGAGAAATTGGCGAAACTGCGGAACTATCAAATTTATGTAAAGTTATAGAACAAATGGTAATAAATAGATTGACGTATGTGATTGGAAGCAGAAACATTTTTTTCAGCATGTCAGAGCGGATTTAGGAAAGGGAGGAATACGATGGATGAAATATTGTGTTTGGAATCTGAAATTCGTAAAGCTCAAATTAATAAAGAATTGTTAGTGTTTTTTAAAGTGGAAAAGGCATATGATATGCTGTGGAAAGAAGGGCTCTTGATGAAACTGGAAAGCTTGGAAATTGGTGGGAGGATGTATAACTGGATTAAGAGTTTCTTATTTGGAAGAACGATTCAAGAAAGAGTAGGGACCATGTTATCTCGGATCCTTCCAATTGAGAATGGAACTCCCCAGGGAAGTGTGAGCAGCCCTATTCTTTTTAACATAATGATCAATGACATCTATCATACGGTAGATAGTGGAATAGGAAGGTCATTCTAGCCCTACAATGGATAGAAGAATAGAAGTTCTCAGATAGACATTAAGGAAGCTTTGAGTAGAGCAGAATTCAAGGCAGTGATTTCATCTGAAGTATGTAAAAGATGGCAAGAAATATGGAGTAGTGGGACTAAAGGAAGACATCTCTTCCAGATTCAGGAGACTGTTGGAAAAGAGAGGAAAAGATTGGGAAATAGAAAGAAGGATGTCATCATCACAAGGCTAAGAATTGGACTCCCTGCCTTAAACCATAGTCTCTTTAGAATAGGTAAGCATGAATCGGGTGAATGTAAGAAGTGTGGGGAATTGGAAACATTGAGTCACATTCTTTATAAGTGTCCTGCATATGAAAGAGACAGATTCCAGTTAATTCAGGAATTAGAATGGATAGGAGTGGGTGATATTTCTCTAAAGGCACTGTTGGGATGCGAGTATGGGCAATCGAGGACTCTAGAACTGTTATTCAAGTACCTTAAAAAGACCGGAACTGTAGACAGAATCTAGGTTTTTAACTCCCTTGTTTTTTTTCTCTCCCCTTATTCTGTGTTCCACACTCCAGTTCAGTAGGTGGCGGTAACGCACCTTTTCGTTGGTCTGCCAAACCGCCATAAAACACCACAAGAAGAAGAAGAATCGAGTCAGTTTTCCGAAAGTGAAAGTGTTTCTCATCCTCGACTCCATTTTAATGAGCGGTTAGAAAAACACAAAGATCTTTAACAGCAGTCAGAAGCGGTGAGATTCATGTCCAACATCAAGCAGTGGTGAAGAAAAGTGGGTGAGTTTTTCCTAGAAACGACTTTCTATCGGAATAATGCGTTTGTGTTTTCTCTGTAATGGAGTTTGTGGAAAGACCGCAGGGAAACTGCGCCACAGCAGCCGAAATGGAGGACAACAGTTTCTGCCCAAATTCCTCAGTTGGATTTGATGATGTTCTGAGTTTATTGAGGAGGATCTGACATGAGAACACCGGGATTGTTTGGTTGTTCCAAGCTGATCCTGGAGTTGTTGTCATGGCTCAGGATGATTTCCCGTAAACAGGAGCAGATCATGGCTTTCTAAGCGGAGGAGATACAGGAAGTGTGGAGCAGATACATGTTCATGAACACATGAGCTTTCAGAATTCAGTGCGGAATGCGGGATCCACTGGATCCTTTATCATTGATCATGTGGGAATATTGGGGAATGAGGTAGTGGAGAAGTTGGTAAAAGAGGCACTAAAGGAACCAGATGTTAACATTAGGGTGTGTATGAGAACAGCAGAGATAAAAGATGCAGAACATTTGGGACACAGAAACAAAAGGAAGAACCTACAGTATCTGCAATATAAAGAAATGTAGGGGTGGAAAGAACATGTGATCAAATCAGGGAAAAGGATGTGATTATGACAAGATTATGAATCAGACACACAAAACACTAAACCCACATTTATACAAGAAAACACAAACATAGAAATTGTGAAAAATGTGGAATCCTTGAAACAGAATCCCATTTATTATTATTAAATACTATTCACATATGGAGATAAAGAATTCACTCATGGAGAACAATGAATAAAAAATCTATTTATTCAGGTATTGAGTGTTTTATTTTGTTATTGTATATGCATATACTATATATTCAGTATTATTTAGTGGGTATTCAGTATTCAGACCCCCTTAAATTTTTCACTCTTTGTTATATTGCAGCCATTTGCTAAAATCATTTAAGTTCATTTGTATTCCTCATTAATGTACACACGGCACCCCATACTGACAAAAAAAAACAGAATTGTTGACATTTTTGCAGATTTATTAAAAAAGAAATACTGAAATATCACATGGTCCTATGTATTCAGACCCTTAACTCAGTATTTAGTAGAAGCAGCCTTTTGATCTAATACAGCCAGAAGTCTTTTTGGGGAAGATGCAACAAGTTTTTCCCACCTTGCAGATCCTCTCCAGTTCTGTCAGGTTGGATGGTAAACGTTGGTGGACAGCCATTTTTAGGTCTCTCCAGAGATGCTTAATTGGGTTTAAGTCAGGGCTCTGGCTGGGCCATTCAAGAACAGTCACAGAGTTGTTGTGAAGCCACTCCTTCAATATTTTAGCTGTGTGTTTAGGGTAATTGTCTTGTTGGAAGGTAAACCTTCAGCCCAGTCTGAGGTCCAGAGCACTCTGGAGAAGGTTTTGGTCCAGGATATCCCTGTACTTGGCCGCATTCATCTTTCCCTCGATTACAACCAGTCGTCCGGTCCCTGCAGCTGAAAAACACCCCCACAGCATGATGCTGCCACCACCATGCTTCACTGTTGGGACTGTATTGGACAGGTGATGAGCAGTGCCTGGTTTTCTCCACACATACCACTTAGAATTAAGGCCAAAAAGTTCTATCTTGGTCTCATCAGACCAGAGAATTATTTCTTACCATCTTGGAGTCCTTCAGGTGTTTTTTTTATCAAACTCCATGCAGGCTTTCACGTGTCTTGCACTGAGGAGAGCCTTCTGTCGGGCCACTCTGCCATAAAGACCCGATTGGTGGAGGGGTGCAGTAATGGTTGACTTTCTACAACTTTCGCCCATCTCTCGACTGCATCTCTGGAGCTCAGCCACAGTGATCTTTGGGTTCTTCTTTACCTCTCTCACCAAGGCTCTTCTCCCCCGATAACTCAGTTTGGCCGGACGGCCAGCTCTAGGAAGGGTTCTGGTCGTCCCAAACATCTTCTATTTAATTATGGAATTATGGATTATGGAGGTCACTGTGCTCTTAGGAACCTTAAGTGCAGCAGAAATGTTTTTGTAACCTTGGCCAGATCTGTGCCTTGCCACAATTCTGTGTCTGAGCTCTTCAGGCAGTTCCTTTGACCTCACGATTCTCGTTTGCTCTGACATGCATCGTGATCTGTAAGGTCTTATATAGACAGGTGTGTGGCTTTCCTAATCAAGTCCAATTAGTATAATCAAACACAGCTGGACTCAAATAAAGGTGTAGAACCATCTTAAGGATGATCAGAAGAAATGGAGAGCACCTGAGTTAAATATATGAGTGTCACACCAAAGGGTCTGAATACATAGGACCATGTAATATTTCAGTTTTGTATTTTTTCAATAAAACTGCAACAATGTCAACATATCTGTCAATATGGGGTGCTGCATGTACATTAATGAGGAAAAGAAATGAACTTAAGTGATTTTAGCAAATAACAAAGAGTCAAAAATGTAAGGGGGTCTGAATACTTTCCGTACCCACTGTATGTATGTATATAGTATATATCTGATGAAAACATTGGAGAGGCTTGTGCTCACTCATCTCTGACCTCTGGTGAGCCCATCAATGGATCCACTTCAGTTTGCCTACCAACTTGGCATTGGAGGGGAAGACGCAGTCATCTTCCTCCTAAATCGGGCTATTTCACAACTGGAAAAGGCTGGGAGCACTGTGAGAGTCATGTTTTTTGACTTCTCTAGTGCTTTTAACACCATCCAACCTGCGCTCCTGAGGGATAAGATGGTGTACATGGGTCTGCTTGGATACTGGACTACCTCACAGACCGACCACAGTATGTAAGGACTCGTGACTGTGAGTCTGACATGATTGTCTGCAACACTGGAGCCCCGCAGGGAACGGTTCTAGTCCCGTTTCTCTTCACCATCTACACTGCAGACTACATGTTCAGCTCAGCAACCTGTCACCTACAGAAGTTCTCTGATGACTTTGCCATCGTCGGTCTGATCACGAATGATGATGACAGAGAGTACAGAGAACTTATACAGAACTTTGTGGACTGGTGCCAACGGAGCTGCCTCCAGATAAATGCAGGGAAAACGAAAGAACTGGTGGTGGATTTCCGTAGGCACAAACAAACTATCACCAGTGAACATTCAGGGTAGGAACATTGTGAGGGTGGACTCTTACAAATACCTGGGTGTTCACCTAAACAACAAACTGGACTGGACAGACAATACTGAGGCAATCTACAAGAAAGGGCAGAGCAGACTCTTTCTGCTGAGGAGACTAAGGTCTTTTGGAGTACAGGGAGAGCTACTGAAGACCTTTTTTGACTCTGTGGTGGCCTCAGCCATATTCTATGGAGTGGTCTGCTGGGGCAGCAGCATATCTACTGCAGACAGGAAGAGACTAGACAAGCTGATCAGGAAGGCCAGCTCAGTCCTGTGGATTCCCCTGGACACTGTACAGGAGGTGGGAGAAAGGAGGATGGTAGCAAAACTATCATCATTGCTGCAGAACGCCTCCCACCCCCTGTATGAAACCGTTACATCGCTGAGCAGCTCTTTTAGTGACAGACTGATACATCCTAAGTGTCTGAAGGAGCGATACAGAAGGTCTTTTCTCCCTGCTGCTATTAGACTTTACAACCAAAGCTGTTCCCAGTAAAACCAGTCACCACCATACAACACTGTTATTACTTTTTAAGATGTGCAATAACATTATCTGTGTGAAATATTACATGAATCAGGTACAATATTATGTGCAATATTACCCGTAATTACGTGCAATACCACCTTAAAATATTACCTGAAACGCGTACTTTTTTTTCCTCCCCCATTTGTATTTATACATTGTACTGTGTATATACTGTTATTGTAGTATATGCATATTATTTTTTATATATTTGCATTTATTTTTCTTTCTTTGTTTATTATTATTATTATTATTATTATTTGTTTTTATTTGTTTTTATTTCTCTGTTTTTATTTTTTTGTATATTCCTTTTTATATATTTGCATCTATTTTTATTTCTTTGTCTTGCTGCTGGAACATAGAAATTTCCCCACTGTGGGACGAATAAAGGTTTATCTTATCTTATCTTATATATAATATAAAATACACAGTGGGTATGGAATATATTGTGTGTATATATTAATATATAATCTCGATAGTTACACTATAATGAAATAACCATCATTGAGAAAATGGAACAAACCCTAAATAATACAAATCCCACTGGCAGCCTTATTTCTGTATTTTTATACATTAAAATGATGTAGTTATTTACAGATTTATTCTCCAAAACAGTGAAGAACAAAGAGAACTGCTGGATTCTTTATGGAAATACATGGATATGATTATGGTACAATAACAGTGCATAAAATCTATTTGTATTCCAGTATTAAGTAAGATGGAATAAAATAATGTAGTATAACTATATAAATAACTAATATATTGATCATTGCAAATTGTTTATTAACAATAATATTAATAACATTAATAATAATAATGCATTATAATGTAATATTAAATAAAATGCTAATAGTATGGACTATAAATTACAATACGGACAAAAAAAGAAAAGTAAATAATTGTACAATAATAAATGAGTATAATAATAAATTAAAGATTATATAATATCTCTCAATCATCTAATATCACTCATTGTTTGTACAGTTATTGTTATTATCACTCTATTATTGGTATGTTGTTATATATGTTGTGTAGTTGTATTTGTTTACAGGGAACTCTTGCCTGGTGTCTTATATGTCTATGGATTTCACTTCTATTGGACATTAATGGACTGTGTGTGGAAAATATAGAAATACAGAAGACTTGAATCACTTTTTATACATAGAAATAAAAAATAGAACAGTGTTTATTGGTGTAGTGTTTATTACACACCTCCTGTCAGTCTGTGTTCAGATGAGGAATAAAGATGTTAGAAAAATGTGAGAATCAGTAAGACATCATGAGGATCAGCTGGTTTTAGAAAGATTTTCCCCCAGTTTTAACTGCATGTTGTTTTTGTGTTTTCTAGGAATGTGATTGATTCCAGCAGAAGAGATCGCCGTCTTCAGGACTCTGTGTGTACACGAGCATTGAAAAATGGAGATCCCTGATCAGGGCACAGATCATGTGACCTCACCCTCAAAAGACTGGTAACCTGCCATGTTCTAGTGTTTTACTAATGAACTGTTCATATCTGCAAATCTGGAGACATTTCTGAGAGCTTCATTTCATATATAAACATCACCCTAAATACATTTATTACACAATTAAACACACGTCATTGTGCACAATTTATGAAACTCTCAAAACCAAGAACCATAAAGTCATTGGTTAATTAAAGCTATAAGACACAAACAACATCTATAATCCTTATAATATGTGTTATAAATGAGTGTTTAAGCAGCACTGGAGATTCTCATTACTGACTTCAGTTCAGCTCCTTTTCAGCACAATCACAGAAAACCTTTAGAACATCACCTCAATTACAGGGAACCAAATCAATAAGTGCTTTTTAACTCCAATCCAGCAGGAACAGTTACAGTGGGCTGGAACTGTTTTCTACATCAACTACATACTATCAATTATAATCTTATCCAAACTAAATCTGTGTTTTTAATCACCAGTTTTAAATCCGTGCTCCACACCAGCACTGCATAGGGACTTTTTCAATGCACTGGATTTTGTATCCTGATTTTAGCAACAATGAAATTCTGTCTCATGGCCATTTTTATAATTTTCTACAGTAAGAGAAAGAGAAAGAGATCACACTCACCAGTGCCCAGCTGTGTCTCCATCAAGAGTGATGCATCTATGGAACTTCCATTGAGATTTAGCACTGGAATCTCCTCACCTGGACACAGGTAACATCCCATAATTCTCCTAGTTAAATCCACAGTTAATGACTGCACTACACCGTCATTAGCAGCTGTTTAGATTTATATTATAGTTACTTGGTCTTTACTGATTCTACTATACTTTCAGTAAATCCTTTAGATGAAAAAGTGTAAATATTTATTAAAGTCACACTCAATTACACGTAATGTCTTAAATCTTAAAATATAAACAACAACAAAGCTACAGGAAACATCTAAACACTACTACTTAAAAGTGTAAGCAGTATTTTTGGGGATCAGGAACCCTGACTTAGTGATCAGAATCTTAAGGAGATCTTCAGATTTTAGCAACAATGAAATTCTGTCTTAAAGCCATTTCTATAATTTTCTACAGTGAACTACAGAGAGAGAAAACAGAATAGATTCAGAATGAAAATCAGCATTTTCCTCAATCTAAACTCCCACTTCCCAAAACCATGTGAATAGGTGGAAATCTTGATCAGAAGATGATGTGAGACGAGAGATCAGAATTTCAGCTTTCATTTCCTGAAAGGTTCGGTGCAGTGTTCTAAGTGATGTAACAAATCTAGATGTAAAGATCAGGAACTGAAAGCTGGAATTCTGATCTTCTGTTTCATTTTCATCTTTTACTCTCAAATCCAAATGTCTTCAGTGTCGAGCAAAAACCCAAAGACCTGGACTTCCTGTTCCAATACTTTTGGAGGTTTGTGTAGGAAGAATAGAAAAGTAGGAAAAAGTGTGAAAGGAAAACAGGAGCACATTTAATTCTCCAGGTGCACAATGTTGGAGTTGTATTCAAGGATCTCCAAGTGTTCCTGCTCTCACTACAATTATTGTAGTACAATTTGTGTTCAGGTTTAGACTCCAGTATTAAAGTGAGGAACGTTGAGATCTTTAACACTTGTTGTTTTTGTTCCCAGTGTTCTACAGAAGGCAGGAGACAGAAGAGAGAAGAACATCATCACAGCTACAGGGTACGATCAAAACCAACACCATGACTGTGACACTGACACACTGCTATTCTAAAGCTCTCTGCTGTTAGTACCTACAGAGTGATTAGATGATAGAAAACCTCCAGTAGAATAAAGTAAATCCACAGTGAGAACATCATAAAGATCTATCTAGCAGGAAAAATGTGAACTTCTACTCTAATCATTGGAGCCCATGTCTCACCATGTCTTCCTTCTTCACCCTGTCACAGACACGACCCAGAATCCACTGCTGCAGATGAAGTCCAGAAGAAGTTCAAGTTCAATCTGGTGAAGAAGTTTCAGTGTTTGAATGGATTGATGCTAAAGCAGGAAAACCGGACACTCCTGAATGAGATCTACACAGAGCTCTACATCACAGAGGGAGACAGTGGAGACGTCAATAAAGAACATGAGGTGAAACAGATCGAGGCAGAATCCAGGAGGAACCCAACTGAGGACACACCAATTAAATGCAGTGACATCTTTAAACCCCTACCTGAACAAGACAAACACATCAGGAGAAATCTGACATCTGAACAAGATGAATTCACCAGGAAGTTTCTGACAAAACCCATATCTGAACAAGATGAAGAACCCATCAGGAACGTTCTGACAAAACCCTTATCTGAACAGGATGAAGAACCCATCAGGAACGTTCTGACAAAACCCTTATCTAAACAAGATGAAGAACCCATCAGGAACATTCTGACTAAGGGAGTAGCTGGAATTGGAAAAACAGTCTCTGTGCAGAAGTTTGTTCTGGACTGGGCTGAAGGGAAAACAAATCAGGACGTCCACCTCATATTCTCACTTCCTTTCAGAGAGCTGAATTTGATAAAGGAGCAGAAACTGAGTCTGGTGGAGCTCCTTCATGTGTTTTTTAGGGAGATGAAAGAACTGGACATTTCCAGTTGGAGAAGGTTTTGTTCATTTTTGATGGTTTGGATGAGTGTCGTTTTCCTCTGGATTTCCAGGAGACAGTGAGCGTGTGTGATGTAACTGAATTAGCACCAGTGCATGTGCTGCTGATAAACCTGATCAAAGGGAACCTGCTTCCCTCTGCTCTCATCTGGATCACCTCCAGACCAGCAGCAGCTGATCAAATCCCCTCTGAGTGTGTCCATCGAGTCACAGAGGTACGAGGGTTCAATGACCCTCAGAAGGAGGAGTACTTCAGGAAGAGGATCAGTGATCAGAACCTGGCCAATAAGATCATCACACACCTGAAGTCATTAAGAAGCCTCTACATCATGTGCCACATCCCAGTGTTCTGCTGGATTTCTGCTGCTGTTCTAGAGAGAATGTTGGGTGAAGCAGAGAGTGGAGAGATCCCCAAGACTCTGACTCAAATGTACACACACTTCCTCATCATTCAGACCAACATCATAAGAGAGAAGTACCTACAGAAGCAGGAGAGCGATGAAGAAATGCTTCTCAAACTGGGGAAACTGGCTTTCCAGCAGCTGGAGAAACAAAACCTGATCTTCTATGAGAAAGACCTGAGAGAGTGTGGCATTGATGTGACAGAAGCAGCAGTGTATTCAGGTGTGTGTACGCAGATCTTCAGAGAGGAGTTTGGGCTTCACCAGAGTAAAGTGTACTGCTTTGTTCATCTGAGCATTCAGGAACATCTCGCAGCTCTGTATGTGCACCTGACCTTCATGAAGGATCAGCGAAATGTTCTTCAACAGAATCAGGTCTGTAGGACACTTTCAGATGTTCACAGGAGTGCTATAGATCAGGCTTTATACAGTCAGACTGGACATCTGGATCTTTTCCTCCACTTTCTTCTGGGTCTCTCACTCGAGTCCAATCAGAAACTTCTACATGCCTTAGTAACACAGAGAGGAAGTAGCTCCCAGAACAAAGAGGAAATCCATCAATCTGTTCCACTGTCTGAATGAACTGGGTGATGATTCTCTAGTGGAGGAAATCCAGCAGTATCTGAAATCTGGAGCACAAAGTGAACTTTCTCCTTCACAGTGGTCTGCTCTGGTGTTTTTGTTACTGACATCAGCACAGGATCTGGAGGAATTTGACCTGAATAAATACATCACTCCAGATAAGATCAGAGATGGTATTCTTGTGAGAGTGATGCCTGTGATTGCAGCATCCAGAAAAGCAATGTAAGTGAAGCTGAATGAAATTGTTCTACTGTTCCAGTGTTGAGAACAAATCAAAGGTCTGAGCTGTTCAGATGAATCGAACTCTGCAGGACTCTTTAGACTTTTTCCTTTCTCCTCTTAGAAACCTTTTAGATCAGACTCTCTTACTTTCCCATTTGGATTCCAGGATCTCATCCTCCATGTTTATACAACGTGTGTGATGATGATGTTCCTCAGCTGAAACTCTCGCCAAGCCAAATCTGAACATCTCCGACTGTCAATTCTTATTATTCCACCATTTAATCATTGTGTTCAACTGATGTGTGTGATGTTGGAAGTGAGACGCTGCAGTGAAGCTTTGAGAACTTGTTTGATCTTCTGCATTTCTGTTCATTATCTTTTTTTTCCTTCAGTATCAGATGCAGTGAAATTACAGGGAGAAGGGGAGAAGCTCTGACCTCAGTGCTCAACTCAGAAACCTCCAGTCTGAGAGAACTGCATCTGACGGTCAATACACTGGATCTGTCTGGGAATAATCTAGAAGACTCAGGAGTGAAGCGTCTCTCTGCTCTACTGGAGAATCCTGAGTGTGAAGTGAAAGATCTGAGGTAAGATCATCTCTCTGAGAGACACAAGAACTCACTAAAAGCTGCAGTGAATTGTTGTATACAGTGTTGTTTTTCAGGTGAAATTTGCTGTAGCAGTACAACATCCAGAACAAATCTATCAGTAATGAAACTTCTCACTTCCACTAATCATTAATGCACTGAGAATTAGATCCATGTGTGAATAAAACTCCAGTTCAACAGAGAGAAAGAACCTGAATCATGACTTTGAACAGAAAGCAGCAATACCTTTACACCTCTTGTACACATAATGACAGGAATCTCAATCACAGCAATAATCATTGGTCAGGTTTAATATGATCTTGTGATTGGACAAGAGAAGGGAGACGGTCCACCATAACACACACATCATCTTCAAATCATCATCATTGCTTTTTCAACCTGTTTCTAGACGTCTTACCATATTATTATTCTTCATTGTCAGAGATTCCCCTCTGCTCCGTTTGCAGAATGATGAAGTGTGTGTCAGCTTGCATTGCTCTGGACTTCCCAGTTCCATTCTCTGTTTCTCAGAGCGACGTGTGTTTGTGCTGCTGCTCTCCTTCATCTCATCTTCTTTTACATCTTCTTTATTGAACTGCAGATGTTTAAGATCTTCTAAGATTAAAAAAATCCCACATTTACTTCAGTTTTTTCCTCCACATTCATTGGGTCATTAGTGCTGCTCTACTTCTAATCCCCTGCTGTGAAAATGAGTTGAAATACACCTTACACTGTCACCTACTGGTCATTTACTGCAGTTTTCTTGTGTGAGATGAATCAAAGTGCAGTACAAAAATTTATCTCCATTAAATCATCTTTAAATTCATTTATTTTCATTGATAAATTATATATTCTTTATTTACTTTGTAAGTCCTGGAGAAATCTGCTGCAACTTATTTTACACAAATAAAATCTGTCCATTTTGTAGTCGGGCAACTCGCACTACATGACTGTCTAGACGAGGACTTCCATCAGTGTCTGTGACTGGTTCTTACACCAACACTGCAGGAACGAGGGAGAACACACAGGATGTGTAATGTGTAGAAACTGAGAGAGTGAAGTGTGTGTCATTGTGTATCTGCAGGTTGTATAATTGTGGAGTATCAGATGAAGGCTGTGCTGCTCTCGCTTCAGCTCTGAGATCAAACCCCTCACACCTGAGAGAACTGGATCTGTCTAGGAATGAAGTAGGAGACTCAGGAGTGAAGTTTCTCTCTGCTGTACTGGAGAATCCTCACTGTAAACTGGAGATACTGAGGTAAGATCATCTCTCTGAGAGTCACATGACCTGCTCCTCACACACACACACACACACACACACACACACACACACACTAGAGCTGTCGACTACTCTAACGATTATTTGTATTTTTTGCTTAACCTTTATTAATTTTTTTTCAAAAAATACTTCAATGTTTTTACAGTATTTAAAAATAAAAAGTAAACAACACTTGAGCATCAGGCACGAATAATCCTATATAAATTCAACTAAAGCACTGCTCAACACTGTGCAGAAATTCATGAAGTGTAACACCATTTGGGGCTGCAAACAGTGACGTAGTTTTTATGAAAGAAATCTTGTACACAGCTTTGCCTCTTCCTGAGAAAAAACAAACACAATAATTAACATTAGGAACCAATTTAAACATGAAATCTATGAATGCTAATAATATATAAACTGTACTGTATTTCAAACAGGACAGTAAATCTGCATATTTTTATATGAACTGAATGTGATTAATTACAATGTTTAATTACTTTGATTACAATATTAATTTTATTTCAGAAAGTGTAGTGAATTTATTTTAAGTGTGGAGAGAAGGAGCACATTAGAAGTTCCTGTCGTGTACAGACCGCGGATAACAGCGCTCACGTAGCGGCTGATGAAGAGGCTGGAGATACTGTTCTCACTGGTTCTGCTGAATGGGATCAGGCTGGAGATACTGTTCTCGCTGGTTCTGCTGAATGTGATCAGGCTGGAGATACTGTTCTCGCTGGTTCTGCTGAATGTGATCAGGCTGGAGATACTGTTCTCGCTGGTTCTGCTGAATGTCATCAGGCTGGAGATACTGTTCTCACTGGTTCTGCTGAATGTCATCAGGCTGGAGATACTGTTCTCACTGGTTCTGCTGAATGTCATCAGGCTGGAGATACTGTTCTCACTGGTTCTGCTGAATGTCATCAGGCTGGAGATACTGTTCTCACTGGTTCTGCTGAATGTCATCAGGCTGGAGATACTGTTCTCACTGGTTCTGCTGAATGTGATCAGGCTGGAGATACTGTTCTCACTGGTTCTGCTGAATGTGACCAGGCTGGAGATACTGTTCTCACTGGTTCTGCTGAATGGGATCAGGCTGGAGATACTGTTCTCACTGGTTCTGCTGAATGTGATCAGGCTGGGGATACTGTTCTCACTGGTTCTGCTGAATGGGATCAGGCTGAAGGTGGGTCTATTGCTCCAGAGGCAGGAAGGAGTGATGCCGGGGGGAGAACTCGAGGTGACAGAGGGGGAAACAGTAATAGATTCTGTTAAAGCAGCTAAACGGGTGACTGAAGAAGAAATGAATACAGATTATGTGAGTGATGACGCACTGTTTAAAACCTCCTGTTAAGAGAAAAAGGAATAAAGTAAAGATGAGGAATGAAAAGTTAAAACACTGGTCTGAAACACAAGCTAATGAATGTGAGAATGTTAAGTCCTGTTGAAGATTGTGACAGTGAAACTCTGGACAATAAGAGCAGAGGGAAGACATGTAGTTACTGTTCTTTTGATAAAGTCAAATCTTTTTTACAAAGATCAATAAAGATGAAAATGTGCAGGTTACAGATTCTTTTCCTGATCACAAAATGTGTGTTGATTCTTTTGGGATGTTGATGAGAAGTGAGGGTGAAGAAAAGTTCACCGTTCAGGAAATATATAGATGAAGGAAAATTCCTGCTAAATGAAGATCAGAACTTCAGGCAGAGGATGGGGTTTGAAACAATGTCGTTTTCTCTGCCTTCACATGCTGAAATTTGTCTTGTGTGTGATTCTTCTCTCATTCTTCTGTATGAGTGTGCTGAAAAAAGGCTCTTAATATGAATGCTGCACGAGATGCTTATAAAAGGACATTGTTATCTGAATTATGAAGACAACAGTTGTTTATGTCTGTGTATAATAAAGCTGTATGAAATCTCTCTCTTTCTCTCACACACACACATACACACACACACACACACACACACACTTTATGAAAGAAACAGACTTGTTCTCGTCACTAAATAAACCGTTTCAATATTTAGTTTATTTATCTGAATTCTCTCATTTACACAATCTATTGTTTATATTTCTGCTACATCCATCCATCCATCCATCCATCCATCCATCCATGCACTCATTTCAAAACACACAGGATGTGTAATGTGTAGAAACTGAGAGTGAAGTGTGTCATTGTGTATCTGCAGGTTGTATGATTGTGGAGTATCAGATGAAGGCTGTGCTGCTCTCGCTTCAGCTCTGAGATCAAACCCCTCACCCCTGAGAGATCTGGATCTGTCTCTAAATAAAGTAGGAGACTCAGGAGTGAAGTGTCTCTCTGCTGTACTGGAGAATCCTCACTGTAAACTGGAGATACTGAGGTAAGATCATCTCTCTGAGAGTCACATGACCTGCTCCTCAGTAACACACATTCTCTAATAGTGAGACTGAAGCAGAGCTTTTGGGTTCAACATCAATGTTCTGAAGAGGAACTTTATAGTTTTATTTTTTTAGCTTTGTTTGTTAGTTTAAATGAGTGTTGATTGACCACACTCACACACACACACTCACTCACTCACTCACTCACACACTCACTCACACTCTCTCTCTCACACACGCACACACACTCACTCACTCTCTCTCAGACTATCACACACACACACACACACACACACAGACTCTCTCTCTCACACACACACACACACACACACACACACACACACACACAATCTCTCTCTCTCTCACACACACACACACACTATCTCTCTCTCTCTCACACACACACACACACAGACTCTCTCTCTCTCTCTCACACACACACACACACTTTATGAAAGAAACAGACTTGTTCTCGTCACTTAATAAACCGTTTCAATATTTAGTTTATTTATCTGAATTCTCTCATTTACACAATCTATTGTTTATATTTCTGCTACATCTATCCATCCATCCATCCATCCATCCATCCACACAACTCATTTAAAAACACACACAGGATGTGTAATGTGTAGAAACTGAGAGAGTGAAGTGTGTGTCATTGTGTATCTGTAGGTTGTATAATTGTGGAGTATCAGATGAAGGCTTTGCTGCTCTCGCTTCAGCTCTGAGATCAAACCCCTCACACCTGAGAGAACTTGATTATGTCTAGGAATGAAGTAGGAGACTCAGGAGTGAAGTGTCTCTCTGCTGTACTGGAGCATCCTCACTGTAAACTGGAGATACTGAGGTAAGATCATCTCTCTGAGAGTCACATGATCTGCTCCTCAGTAACACACATTCTCTAATAGTGAGACTGAAGCAGAGCTTTTAGGTTCAGCATCAATGTTCTGAGGAGGAAGTTTTTCTTTCCACTGCACACTGATGATTTGTCACAGAGGCTTTTGGGTCTGATGTACGTATGTGTGAAGCTGCAGCACAAAAAGTGTCTTAAAACCACTGCAATGTGTCTGAAATGACTGAAACTGTTAGAGTTCACTTTCAGTAACAAACTACATACAAATGTCCTGTTTTCTCTCTTACACACACACTCTCTCTCTCTCTCCCTCACCTACTCACATACACACACACACACACACACACACACACACACACACACACACACACACTGCATAAAAGAAAGACTTGTTCTTGTTACTAAATAATCCGTTTCAATTTTCAGTTTATTTCTTATTTCTCTCATTTACACAATCTATTGTTTATATTTCTGCTATCATTTATCTATCCATCCATCTATACCACTAATTTCGAAACACACAGGATGTGTAATGTGTAGAAACTGAGAGAGTGAAGTGTGTGTCATTGTGTATCTGCAGGTTGTATAATTGTGGAGTATCAGATGAAGGCTGTGCTGCTCTCGCTTCAGCTCTGAGATCAAACCCCTCACACCTGAGAGAACTGAATCTGTATAGGAATAAAGTAGGAGACTCAGGAGTGAAGTGTCTCTCTGCTGTACTGGAGAATCCTCACTGTAAACTGGAGATACTGAGGTAAGATCATCTCTCTGAGAGTCACATGACCTGCTCCTCAGTAACACACATTCTCTAATAGTGAGACTGAAGCAGAGCTTTTAGGTTCAGCATCAATGTTCTGAGGAGGAACTTTATACTTTTATTTTTTACTTTTGTTTGTTAGTGTAAATTAGTGTTGATTTCATTTTGATCTTTTTATAATCATGACTTTTTATAAAATTTTGTATTGTTTTAGTGTCTAATATTAATTCAAAAGTCCAATTAAACCTGCAGCATTAAATCTTTATTTCCAGTAGATTAACAGCTGAAAATACTGTCTGGAGCTGAAGAACCTACAGCTTATTTTACTCCACATTCAGATTTCAAACATCTCACTTTACATCTTTCTCCTTTTCCCTCTCTTGATCAGTGATGAGTGTGGGATGGCCAGTGATGTGAGTGTGATGGCCAGTGATGTGTGTAATGGTCAGTGATGTGTGTAAGGATCAGTTGTGTGAGGGTGATGGTCAGTGGTGTAAATGGTAAAGTTAGAGAAAAGAGTGAAAAGACCAGTAAGGGAAGTGAAGAAGGGGATCAGGTGGTGGCTTTGGGCATGGGCGTAAATTTCATTTAACAGTAGGGGGGACAATGAATATAAAATTTCTCATGAGCAATTTTTGAAGGGGACACAAATAATACAGTCAAATTGTACTTATAAAGACAGTGTCCCCACAGTGAAACACTGCTTTTATTATTATTATTGTAGCACGGAGACTGCGTCATTATGGTTATTTTCAAAGTCTTTCTCAGGTTCAATGACAAAGAAAAAAAAGAATTAAAAAGGTTTAAAATTTTATTTAAAATTAATGAAGACACTTAAGAACAGAATAGAAATTTATTATTAAATTACAGTGTGGTCAGTTTAGATGTAGCACAGTGATCATTTAGTAAATGCACAGATTAACAATATGCTAATTGTGTGTTAAGTTAACATTATTCCAAGTCGTCCCAAATAAAACACTGCATGGGAAACGGCTTTAGTGTGTTAGTGTCAGTGCACTATGCTACAAGCTATTATAAACAAGCTAACGTTCACTAGATAAGTCATATTTTAATCGCTAATAGAGCAGATTCATGGAAAATTACATCCGTAATCAGCATTTTTGCCACAACAATTTATGAATGAGTCTGCATCTACTACATTGAAAGAGAATCGCTTTACGACATGCGCACTCCCCGGGATTTATGCCCATGGCTGTGGGAGCTCAGGCTTGTGAGGTGGAGAAAAGAGAAAATGAGGTGTTGAAGTAAGTGATTTCTTTCCCCATCTAGAAAAGTTTGTGTCTTCTGAGGAAAAGATGTTCGCTCTGAACCATACCATTTACATTTGCGGCATTTAGCAGATGTCCTTTGTCCAGAGCCATGTACAAAAAGTGCTTTGAGTCTCTAGCAATGAATAAATCTACACTGCAGAAATATCTTCATTAAACAAACTCTCAGCAGCAATCAGACATGGTGAACAACCTGGAAAAGAGACTAACAACGGGAAATCTACATAGTCATCATGTTTCCTCTCCTGTTTTCCTCCCTATCAGCTCTCTATTATCTCTCTCTCTCTCTCATGGAGATTCTGCAGGTGGGATCCCTGAGCGTGAATGAGATAATGGACAGAAAAAAGAGAAATAGTTCAGAAAGTAAAGGCTTAAAGAATCTGAGTATAATCTTCCTGCAGGAGACACATAGTGACGAGGGCAATGAGGTGGATTGGGGCTCGTGGTGGAAAGGAGGAAAGATCTTGAGTCATGGATCTAATATTAGTGCTGGAGTCGCCTTTCTGTTCTCATCTAATGTTAAAGCACAAATCTTCTCCCAGGATGAGGTAGACTCTCATAGTGAGAGCTGAAATCAACCACTTCAATGTTTTGTTTGTAAATATTTCTGCTCCTAACACAGGGTCAGAGAGGGTGAAGCTTTTCTCTAAGTTAGAGAAGAAAACACCAGTAGAGGACTTTATTCTCCTGGGGAGACCACATGCTGAATCAGCAAGAGTAAGAACTAAATCCCTGAACTTCTCAGACAGATGGAGAAACAACCCACGAACACGTCAGTACACGTGGGTGAAGTTCCACAGGCAGGGTTTCTGCAGCACGTTTAGACATGTTCTACATATCACACACACCATGAGGAACACGCTCACACTCTGATCTTCTCCCTACACCACTTTCAGACCATAAACTAATCCAAGTCGAGTGCACACTAATAAGAACACAGAAGTTCCTACTGGCATTTCAGTCATAAACTTTACAGGAAAAAACATTGTGTGAAAACTTCAAACACTTTTGGAAAGAATGGAAAAAAGAGAAGAAGAGGTTTGAATGTGTTGAATCTATGAGTCAGTGGTGGGAGATCAGGAAAGTGCATGTAAAGTGTATTGAGGCTTAAAGCACTTGTGGACGTCGCTCTGGACACGGGCGTCTGCTCGATGCCGCACATCGAAATGTGTAAACAATTTGTTTATGGCCCCAAATATACAAAGAGCAGGAAAGATACTCAGCTACTACTGAACTTTTTATTTGGGGAAGTGAAATGATCATATGATGTGTAGAATAGGAAGTGAAATGGAAAAGAATGAACTGAATTGATGCTGTTTTTAGTGGTTTAATACAAACACGAGTAAAAATCCAGTTCGTATATCAGCAGATGTTCAGGAACATGGAAACTTTTCAGTGAAAAAGGGGAATAAATGAATGTATTTGTGATGTTGATCATGACAGCTTTCTGCAACTTACAGTTTCAATTATATCAAATGTTCCAACTTTTCTTAATCTTTTTTCTCTTTTAGCAATAAAGAGACCTAAAAGTCAAATCTCTCCATCTCTCTCTCTTTCTCTCTCTCCCTCCCTCTTTCTAGTAGAAAGAACACACAGGATGTGTAATGTGTAGAAACTGAGAGAGTGAAGTGTGTGTCATTGTGTATCTGCAGGTTGGCATATTGTGTTGTCTCAGAGGAAGGCTGTGCTGCTCTCGCTTCAGCTCTGAGATCAAACCCCTCACACCTGAGAAAACTGAATCTGTCTGGGAATAAAGTAGGAGACTCAGGAGTGAAGTGTCTCTCTGATCTGAAGGATGATGAACGTTACAGACTACAGACACTGATGTGAGTAATAATCTGTTTTATATAAACACAAACTAATGTAATGAGTGTTATTTACTACATCAGTGTTATTTAGCACATTAGCATTATTTATTAGATGATGATCATCTTTTATTCCACAAATATTGGATTTCCTGTAAGCAGCTGGTTTCCTCACTCGGACAGTGCTTTTATCTCTCCACCTCCACACCGTGTCTTCTATCATTCCTGTAAAATTCCCCTCAGCTTGTTCTTAAAGTCTGCACTTTAATATCCATGTAGAACAAGAGAAGCTCCACAGCAGTGATCTTTATTAAAAGCAGCAAAAACTCTAAAGCCTGGGATTGGAGAAGTGCAGTGATGTGATGCAAATATCTGCTCATGTTCCTCTTCCATCTTCTGCACCTTCTCATTGCTGATCATCAAACACCTCCTTCTAGTTTTCTGTTACTGATTCACTTCTTTCTCTTGTAGATTTTAATGGTGATGAACAATTGTGTGTGAAGACTCCAGTGTTCCTGCATTTCCGTGTCTGCAAACCGAGAACACGTTTATCTACAGGATCTGAGGAGTTGATGTGAAAAAGCCCCGAGCAGAAGGAGTCCAAATCACATGTATTACTTTGTCCTTTAGTTAGTATTTAATAGAGTTTCTATCTTTATGCTACAGGATCAGACCCAATCCAATCTTTATTTTCTCTCTGATCTGATCTCCATTTCTTACTAGTATCAGGTGATCAACCCAGTATGGGATCAGTGCCAGCTTTAGAGCCTGCATACACACATACACACACACACACACACACACACACACACACACACACACACCTGGATGTATATAATATGTATATGATGTATTACAGTTAAAACCAGATATTTACATACACTTCAGAAAAAAACACAAACTTTTATTTCTTTACTGTCATACATTAAATCAGAGTAAACTTTTTCTGTTTTAAATCGATAAATATTAACATATTTTTTTGCATTTGTTAAATGTCAGAATCGAGCGAGGGAGAATTTTTATGTATTTTTATTATCACTTTCATCAGTCAGAAGTACATACACTTCCTTAATATTTGGTGGAATTGCCCCGAAACTGTTTCACTTGGGCCAAACTTTTTGGGTTTCCTTCCACAAGCTTTCTACAATAGTTTTCTGGAATGTTGGCCCACTCCTCTTGACAGAACTGGTGTAACTGGGTCAGGTTTGTAGGCCTTCTTGCTCACACTCGCCTTTTCAGTGCTGCCCACAAATTTTCTATGGGATTGCGATCAGGGCTTTGTGATGGCCACTCCAATACCTTGACTTTGTTGTCCTTAAGCCACTTTGTAACTTATTTGGAGGTATGCTTGGGGTCATTGTCCATTTGGAAGACCCATTTGCGCCCAAGCTTTAACTTCCTCACTGATGTCTTCAGATGTTGCTTTAATATATCCACATAATTTTCTTTTTTTCATGATGCCATCTATTTTGTAAAGTGCACCAGTCCCTTCTGCAGCAAAGCAGCCCCACAACATTATACTACCACCCCCATACTTGACAGTTGGGATGGTGTTCTGAGGCATCAAAGCTTCACCCTTTTTCCTCCAAATATACCGTTTATCATTATGGCTGAACAGTTACATTTTTGTTTCGTCAGACCACAGGACACGTCTCCAGAAATTAGGATTTTTTCCCTCATGTGCAGTTACAAACTGTAGTCTGGCTTTTTTTTTGGTGGTTTTGAAGTAATGGCTTTCTCCTCCCAGAGTAACCTTTCAGCTCATGGCGGTACAGTCTTCGTTTTACTGTGGATAATGACACTGTCTTACCAGTTTCAGCCAGCATCTTCACGAGATATTTTGCTGTTGTCCTGGGGTTGATTTGCACATTTCGCAACAAAAAACGTTCCTCTCTGGGACTCAGAATCCGTCTCCTTCCTGAGCGGTATGATGGTTGTACATTCCCATGTTTTTTATACTTGCGTATTATTGTCTGAACGGATGAACGTGGGACCTTCAGGCATCTGGAAATTGCACCTAAGGATGAGCCATACTTGTGGAGGTCAACAATTCTTTTTCTGATGTCTCTGTGGATTTCTCTTGATTTTCCCATGATTTCAAAGGAAGAGGCTCTGTGTTTGAGGTGTGCGTTTATATACATCCACAGGTGTGCCACCAATGAACTCAAATGGAATCAATGAACCTATCAGAGGCTTCTTAAGCTCAGAATGGAATTATCTGGAGGTTTTTTTTTGTTTAAAGGCACAATAAATTTACTGTATGTACTTCTGACTTTGATGAAAATTCTCCCTCACTCGATTCTGACATTTAACAAATGCAAAAAATGTTATTATTTATTGATTTGAAACAGAAAAGGTTTATTCTGATTGAATGTATGACAGAAAAGAAATAAAAGTTTTTGTGTTTTTTTTTTCTGAGGTGTATGTAAATATCTGGTTTCAACTGTATATAATATTTCCTACAAAAACACCAATAAAACTATAATCATTTAATAAAAAAAAGAATAGAAGAAAAATAAGTGGAGGTTTATTTTTCTCTTCTTTCTTTCTTTATTTCTACATTTTTTAATTTCCCCACGATAAAGTTCGAATAAAGCAATGTGCATTCACAAATAAAAAGAAAGAAAGTGGTGCAGTCTGTTGGGGGACATTTTAGCGCATAACACCGGATCTGACGTTACTGCATTCTTTGCTCAGAAGCGTCTCATTGTGTAACCATGGAGATGTAGATCATCATACCATCGTATGGTTTAGTGTGATGACTGTATATTAGTTTAATTATCTACTGGATATTTCCTCACTGAGCTGCTCCTCTTTCTAATTAATTTAAATTTACATTTAAATAGTCTTGCTTTAGTTAATACATACGGGGCATTAACTATTAAAATATAGTGATAATAATAACATTGACTACTAATATATGTTACACATTCTGATTGTTCACAAAACAAACTTTTATCAAGTGGACAGTCAGAATGTGTAACATATTAGTCAAAATTAAAATATAAATAATAATAATAATAATAATATTAATAATAATAATAGTGTGAATATAGACATTATCAAATCCTTTTTTTTTTTTTGCCAAAGTTAAGATTGTTTATTTTAAGTGTCAAATATCAAATATGTATTTTTATAAAATAACTATTTTGTTACTCATATTGGCTACATATACTGTTTAATCAGTCACACAATAGTAATGTATATAAATATAGAGTCAGTGTGATTAGGGTGATATTTTAAAGTATATAAATGAAGGTGTAAATGAACATATTAAAGTAACTTTACTGACATTAGTAAAGCGGAATTTTCAGGCAGCAGTGGGCAGCGAATCAGATGGAACTGTTACAATCACTACAAAATATTTACTTTATATTAATTACATTACAGTTGGATCCAAGATGGCGGCGCGGCAGTAGCTCGCAGCGGCCGCTCCGGACCCAAAATGGTGCTAACTTCATTCTGTAGCCCGCCCTACACAACACATGGACATCGGAGCAACCGGTGTCCCTGTGTACAACCGCAAAAAACACTGAAAGAACTCAGAAACAACCCAAACAACACCATTAATGATGACCTGCAGCAGAAGCTACGCGACCTCGGCGTGCTCCGAGAACCAGGCCTCCAGACCTCGGCATCGCCTGCGGAGGACGGACGGAGGAGGGGGAATCGAAAGCTCTACGCGAGCGGGTGCTAATGCTAGGCTAAAAGCTAACCCTAGCCGGCCCGCTCTACCATCACTACTGCTGGCAAATGTCTGCTCCCTGGACAATAAATTAGACTACATCAGACTCCAACAAGCTACTCGGCGTGAGTACAGACACTGCTGCGTTTTTGTGTTTACTGAGACGTGGCTGAGCGACAGAGTTCCGGACGCCGCCATCCAGCTGGACGGGCTAGCCGTGTTTCGTGCCGACAGAAATGCAGCTCTGTGCGGTAAGACTCGCGGCGGCGGTCTGTGTGTTTACATCAACACGGAATGGTGTAAGAACTCTGTGCTTGTTTCTACCTACTGCTCATCGCTGCTGGAGTTTATTGTTGTGAGATGTAGACCTTTTTATTTACCCCGGGAATTCACCACCGCTATTGTGCTCGGAGTGTACATACCACCTAGCGCTAATGCTAAGGAAGCGCTCAGTGTGCTCTACGGGACCATTAGCGAACTTCAGAACACACACCCTGACGGATTATTTATAGTCGCCGGAGATTTTAATCATGCAAATCTCAGGACTGTGCTTCCCAAATTCGATCAGAATGTGGACTTTGCAACCAGAGGAGAAAACACGCTGGATGTTGTTTACACAAACATCCGGGGCTCATACCGGGCGAAGCCCCGCCCCCACCTCGGGTACTCAGACCACATCTCTGTTATGTTAATCCCAGCATACAGACCACTCAGCAGGCGTTCAAGACCAGCTCAAAAACAAGTGAGAACCTGGCCAGCAGGATCCATGTCTGCTCTCCAGGACTGTTTTGAATACACTGACTGGGACATGTTTAGAGAGGCTGCAACCAATGGCGATTTCATCAACTCGGAGGAGTACACGTCAACAGTGACCAGCTACATCGGCAAGTGCATTGATGACGTGACCATCTCCAGGACCATCACTATACGCTCCAACCAGAAGCCATGGATGACTGCAAATGTGCGTGTGCTGTTAAAACAAAGAGACTCTGCCTTCAGAACAGGGGACAAGGCGGCCTTAAAAACAGCAAGGGCCAAACTGTCTCGTGCTATCAGAGAGGCAAAGCGCGCGCACGCGAAGAAAATCCACGACCACTTCCAGGACAGCGGAGACACCCGGCGCATGTGGCAGGGCATCCAGGCGATCACGAATTACAAGACCACATCACCTGCTTGTGACCGTGATCCCTCCCTCCCAGATGTGCTGAACGACTTCTACGCCCGGTTCGAGGTGCAGAACAACGTGGTGGCGAGGAAGACCATCCCTCCTCCCACTGACTAGGTGCTCTGTCTAACCACAGCTGAAGTGAGGAAAACTTTATGCAGAGTTAACCCACGGAAGTCTGCTGGACCTGACAACATTCCTGGCAGAGTGCTCAGGGAATGTGCAGAAGAACTGACATCTTCAACATCTCCCTGAGCAGCGCCACTGTTCCTACGTGCCTCAAGACGACGACCATCATTCCTGTGCCGAAGAAGTCTTCTGTGTCCTGCCTCAATGACTATCGTCCCGTTGCACTCACACCCATCATGATGAAGTGCTTCAAGAGGCTCGTCATGAGGCACATAAAGACCCAGCTCCCACCCGCACTGGACCCCATGCAGTTTGCGTATCGTCCAAACCGCTCCACGGACGATGCCATCTCCACAACCCTCCACCTGGCCCTCACCCACCTGGATAACAAGGACTCTTATGTAAGGATGCTGTTCATAGACTTCAGTTCAGCATTCAACACAATTATTCCTCAGCACCTGATCGAGAAGCTGAGCCTACTGTGCCTGAACACCTCCCTCTGCAACTGGATCCTAGATTTCCTGACCGAGAGACCTCAGTCAGTCAGGATCGGGAACAGCATCTCCAGCACCACCACACTGAGCACTGGAGCCCCTCAGGGCTGTGTGCTCAGCCCACTGCTGTTCACTCTGCTGACTCACGACTGTGTAGCAATGCACAGCTCGACTCATATCATCAAGTTCGCTGATGACACGACCGTGGTGGGTCTAATCAGCAAGAACGACAAGTCAGCATATAGAGAAGAGGTGCAACGGCTAACAGCCTGGTGTGGAGCAAACAACCAGTCTCTGAATATGGACAAAACAAAAGAGATGGTTGTGGACTTCAGGCGAGCACAGAGCGACCAATCTCCACTGATTATCGATGGATCCTCTGTGGAGATCGTCAAGAGCACCAAATTCCTTGGTGTTCATCTGGCGGACAACCTCACCTGGTCACTTAACACCAGCTCCATCACCAAGAAAGCCCAGCAGCGTCTCTACTTCCTGAGAAGGCTGAGGAAAGCTCATCTCCCTCCCCCCATCTTGACCATGTTCTATAGAGGGACCATCGAGAGCATCCTGAGCAGCTGCATCACTGCCTGGTTTGGGAATTGCACCGTCTCGGATCGCAAGACCCGACAGAGGATAGTGAGGACAGCTGAGAAGATCATCGGAGTCTCTCTCCCCTCTATCATGGACATTTACGCCACACACTGCACCCGCAGGGCCAACAGCATTGTGGACGACCACACAGACCCGTCACACACATACTTCACCCTCCTACCATCAGGGAAACGGTTCCGAAGCATTCGGGCCGTCACATCAAGACTGTGCAACAGTTTTTTCCCGCAAGCCATCAGGCTCCAGAACAAACATCTGGACTGAACTCTCTCTCTCACACACACACACACACACACACACTTACACACAACTGAGTGACTGATCTGCACAACCGGACTCAACACACATCATACACTTCACACACCCAGGTTTCAGCACCATTCACACCTCTCATTATAGCATAATGTTTACATGCCGTTTGTTGCTGATCTCCGGGACTTGCTCTTTTTGCACAATACTCTGTTAATCCATTGGTCACTGATCACTTTATCTTGATTGCTGCTATCATATTTTTTTTACACTATTATAGAATTGCAAAATTCTGTTTATATTTCTCTGTTTACATTTCTGCTACTGTGCACCTTATCCTGTCACGACAGGTTTTACTGGCGGAGCTACTGCTGCATTTATTTTTATATTTTGTGTATTGTGTATTGTCCTGCACTGTCCTGTGTTGTCTTGTGTTGTCTCTTGCACTGTTTGCACCAGTTGCACACATGCACTTTATGTGGTGAGGATCTTAGTTCCTGGCCCTGTGTTCTTCTGTTCTGTGACTGTTGTTTTATGTTGTTGTATGTTGTTTTATGGAGCACCTGGGTTTCAGGAGGAACGTTGTTTCATTTCACTGTATACTGCATCAGCTATATATGGTTGAAATGACAATAAAAGCTACTTGACTTGTAAATCAGATTCTGCTGCTATCATTAGAGATGTAGATGATAAACTAGCTTTAATAGTGTTGGTGAAGCATTACCATGGGATGTCACACACTAGCATAGCTAAAGTCATACAGGCTATAAACACATTATACTGTATTGCTGATGTAGCTAAAACCAGAGGTGGCAAAAGTACACACATCCTTTACTTTAGAAGTGCAGATACTCATCTTTTAAAATACTCGGGGAAAAGTTGAAGTTCTGATTATACTTTTTTACTCAAGTGAAAGTAAAGAAGTTTTGTCTCTGACATGTTCTTCAGTAAAAAGTATTTATTATTCTACCTGTTTTAGTGTCACACTGGAAACTGAACCTCACATCATATTAATATTAGAGCTGTTCATCAAATTAAATATTTAATCACACATTTCTATCTGTTCTAAATGTACCATATATTAATACTTCCTGTTTTTAATACTTTAAGCAACATGGACATGGAGAAATATGGATGCAACATAGAGCATGAAGACAAAAAATTCTAGTAAATGTTTTAAAGTAATAATGATGGATTAATGACGGAAATCATCAGGACACCAAACGGAACCTTTATGTTTCCACCCGGACAGTTAATGAGGTGATACCCGAGAAATTGCACCTCTTCCAGTGAAGAAGCTTTTCTCATAATCAGACTGATTGATGGTCTGTAATGGTTTTATGGATTTATGGTATAAATCATAGCGATTACAGAATCAGAGAATATTTGTATTCGATGTGAATGTGGTTTATGTAAAAGACGTGGAGTTTTCTACACATATATTTATTGTGTCTGTGAGGTAAATATTCACTGAGATTCAGGTTGTTTTATTGATGTTTGTGAAGAGAGATGACATGGCAGAGAGCGCCCCCTGTCGGTTTACTGTATTTTACAAAGAGAGATGACATGGCAGAGAGCGCCCCCTGTTGGTGTACTTTATTTTACAAAAACACAGCTTTTTGTTGTTATTAAAATTAAAATTACACATTTTACAGATTTAAATGATGAATTGTTTTTATCTGTACGATCAATAAAGACAGTAATTTAAGTTTGTTTCTCCATTATGAGGGAAAAACCCACAAAACACCACCCAGAGGGTTCATTGTGTGAATCCTGGTGGATTTGGTGTCTGATTTGAGACTCGGTGCAGAAATAAAACATGTTTACTGATGAAAAATATTTTCTCTGGAGTTTATTTATTTATTTTATATCTAATTAAAGAAAGGACGTCATGAATAAATGTTTTGCTGAAGATTTTAATTTCACCTCTTTTATATTTAGTTATTTATTTATGTATTTATATTTTTTATAAAAATGGTAAAAACAGAAATGAGCGCTGAATGAGCGCGTTAATAAAATTTAGTGCGTTTAAAATCATTAGCGTTTGAATTTTAACAGCCAAATATATATATATATATATATATATATATATATATATATATATATTAATACAAAACAAATTAAAAATGTTGTTCTAATGAATGTGTCCAGGCTGAAGATTCACATAAAGAACACAAGCAGAGTAAAGATGATGATGATGATGATCAGGAATGTCTCTGTTCTCAGTCATGTTTACATCACTGACTCCCTCTGTCTCATCCACATTAGCTTTACTTCTTGTTTCTTTCTGCCTGCTGATTCTGAGCTTCATAAACTAGTCTACATATTTTGTTCTATGGGGTTGATTTAAAAGCTGCAGCTACGGTGTTAAAGGTCTGTGTTCTGGTGGAGTTTTCTATTGATTATTTGTAATAAACAAGACCACAAACATAGTGAGCAGGATTCAAACCTGCACAGGGAGACCCCCATGGATTTCTAGCTCTACACCTTAACCACTTAGCCATGAATACTGAAGCTGCACACTGACGTCTGCACACGCATCAATGAGTCTTAGTCCCAGCACTTCTCAGCTTCTGTTAGGGTCCATGCTCAGGCTGTGAAGGCAGAGAAGGCAGTGTAGTGGCTGTGGCAGTAGTGTAGCATAATTGTTGATGTTACTAACACTAGTAATCAATCCAGTGTTGTGAAATGAAGCCTAGAATCGAATGAGGTGAACAGTTTCACTCATCTTGTGGCAAACAGAGACTCAGAACTACTCAAACATTTGAAACCAGTGCGAGAAAACAAATGATTTATTTATATCAATATCAGAAGCAGCTTCCATGGAATTCAGTAGCAAATGTATATTATTCAGGTAGCAGGACCATGCTCAGAGTATTAGTGAGAGGAGTCTGTGCTGTGTTCTGTGTTTCTATTTTCCCCACCCAGTGTTTTCTCTGTTTCTGGCTCACTGCTGTCATATACAGGTAAAGGTGGAGTCACATGGGAATTGTAATTGGTGGCTGAAACAAAAAGAGGGACCAATGAAAAGCAAGAACCTAACAAGAGGAGGTGGAGCCCAAGGTTGTAAAGCAGCAACCTGGAGCCCCCCACCCCCAGAAAAAAGAGGGTTTGCTAGGTTTGTGAACAGGTGAGCATATGCTACACCTACATTTCCCCATGTAGGTATCCACATTCTTTATGCATCCCAGGGGGGTATTCCAGAAAGCTTGGTTAACTTACCATTTGATAAATCATAACCTCTGGGTTGATTTACCCCAAACAGGTATACCATGAGTATGTCGGTTCCAAAACACCTGAGAAGAGTTAGTTTAATCAACCTCCAACTGGTTACCCAGAGGTAATGCGCGTGCACGGTGCATTTATAAAGACATTCTCAATGGATCGCCGATTTCACGAGTCACCATGGAAACTCAAAGCGGAATAAAGAGAGCGGTGTATTTCACAGAGGCGGAGTTTACAGAGGCGGAGTTTACAGAGGCGGAGTTCACAGAGGCGGAGTTCACAGAGGCGGGGTTTACAGAGGCGGGGTTTACAGAGGCGGAGTTCACAGAGGCGGAGTTTACAGAGGCGGAGTTTACAGAGGCGGAGTTCACAGAGGCGGAGTTCACAGAGGCGGAGTTTACAGAGGCGGAGTTTACAGGGGCGGAGTTGAAGGTTTTAATGCACGCTTATGAGGAGTTTAAGCCAATAATATTAAAAAGAAGCAACACAGCTCCATCAGCTAAAGCAAGAGAGCTGACTTGGCAAAAAATACCGGACAGAGTAAATGCGTGAGTGTATTAAATTACAAATTTGGTATTGCTCCCGTTTTATTATAATGCAAAATAATGAAGTATGACTTATACATCCTTTTGAATGTTATATCACTATGAAAGCGTTTACTTTTCCTGCCATTTATTTCTTCAGTTTAAAATAATAATGTATATTTCTTATTTAATAAGGTGTAATCCTCCTGGAACCACAAGAACTTTCAGCCAAGTCAAAATGAAACAAAAACATTCTGCAAAAAGGTAATATTTGATTACACAATGACTGAACTATTATTATAACAGGATTTAGTATATTCATTCTGTCATGTAGCTAATAAAAAGAAGACTGAAGCCCGTCTAACTGGCAGGGGTCCACCACCACCACCTCCCCTCACCCCATCTGAGGAGCTGGCTCTGTCCCTTAATAAAGGGCCACCAGTGGTTGCTGGCATTCCAGGGGGCAGTTCATCACACACACCATGCACCACAAGTGATGGGGAAAAAATTGGTGAAATGTAAGTTTACCTCTATGATTTGTTTTAATTTTTTTTTTGTCCTAATAAATTACTATCTCTGTCACTTAAAGGCTTTTTGAACAAGATAAATTTTTCTGTAGGTTTATTTTATTTAACTGCATATGATGTATAGGCTACTGTGATCTTACTCTGACGTGTTACTCTTTTCATGTATTATTTTCTTTGATAATATTGAGAATTTAATGGGTTGTGTGTTCTTATAGATACTGATGGATGTATTGTATTATTGGACCCTCCAGAAAGAACTGTCACAGTTGTAAGTGATTTGTTGTCGGGTACTTTTAGTTGCTTTTAGGTATTTTTTATTTTTTTTTTGCCAGATAATGTATACTTGAATATTTCTCCTGTAGGATGAAGATGATGATGAAGAGACCACATCTGCTGTGACAGAAGTGGACAATGCTGGTAGATCCACTGAGGTATGATGCATACCATTATAATGTATGGCCCCTTTTTGCATTAGAGTAACAAACTGTCATTGTCCCTTCACAGTACATACCCAGGGATTTGCCCACAGATGAGGGTCCTTCAACCTCAGCACACAATCTAAGCAGGGTAAGAATTTGTGTCCAGGTGTCCATATTTGAATTTTATTGTCTGACCAAACAATCTCATTCATTACATTTTTTCCACCTTCCTAGTTGCCAGCAAAGGAGCTGTATAAGGTCCATCTCCAAAAACAAATAAGAAAAAGTGACATGGAGATGGACCTTCTACAGCTTCAAATGGAAGAGAAAAGACTCCTCATTAAAAAAGCAGCACTGGAAATTGAATTACTGGAGCATCGCCTTAAGGTGAGAACTTGTCTGAATATTAATCTGTTGCATGTTAAAAGTGTGTGAGTGAGTGAGTGAGTGTGTGTGTGTGTGTGTGTGTGTGTGTGTGTGTGAGTGTGTGAGTGAAAAAAGCAATATAAAAAACATTATTGAATTTTACTTTTATTGTTTTTCAGGAAATAAAGAAATAAACTGCCTGGCAGAGCAGTGCAAAAAATTAATAAAAGTGATTTTGACAGATCCTGTCTCTCAAAAGTCTTCCGTCTCTGTTGGACTCTAAAATCTGTAGGTGTTCCTCTGGACCATCTTCCTCAATACAAGGAGGGTGTCTCTCTCCTCTTATAGTGGCAATATTGTGAAGCACAACACAAGCCACTATAATGTCGCATCCCCTCTCTGGACTAACCCGGAGCCCACGCAGACACTGAAACCGAGATTTGAGGATCCCTATCGTCATCTCCACCTTGGCCCGTGTTCGGCTGTGAGCCAGGTTAAACCGTGTCTGTGGTCCAGGCTCAGGTTCAGGGTAGGGTGTCATTAAATAGGGCAGACAAGGATATCCTCTGTCCCCCAGCAAGTAACCATTGTACTGTCCTGTAATGATTGAAATGTACAACACAACTATAGTAAAGGAAAAAAACAATTGTATAAAGTAAAACATACCCTGCTGAAATGTCTGGTGAATTCTGGCATCACGCACAGATCCTGGCCATTTTGCCTCAACATTGGTAATGATTTGGGTTGCCTCACATATTACCTAGTTAGTGGAAAAAGTAATGACTTCAATGATTTTAAGAAGGGAAAAAATGAAGTTGTTACCTGCACATTGATACTATGAATAGATTTCCTATGAACACAGTCTCCCTCATTTATTGGTGGAGCTTTAATAGGAATGTGAGTGCCATCAATGCACCCAATTACATTTGGAAACCCTGAAACAGAAAGTTATGGAAGTATGAAGTGTGTGTGCGCATAATGAGTACACGTATAGATATAAATAATATGACTAAATATTAAAAAAAAAATATATATATATATATATAATCTGTTTTGGTTTGTCTTTCAACTGGATTATAATTTTTGTCCTCACTGAAGAATTTCTTCATGAATGTGGTATTCCTTTTATATTGTGTTCCATCTGAGTCTTCAATGGTCACAGAATTCCCTTTTCTGGACATGATAGTGTACGGATTGGGTTGAATGTGGTTGTTAGTTTGAGTTTAATCTTTTCCTGTCTGAACAGGACTTGATCTCCCACTTCCAGCTGTGAATTCTTTGCCCGATGATGGTGATCAGCATACAGCTTGGTTTTCCCTTAGAGCTCAGCATCATGATACACAGAACAGGTGCATTAAATACAAATATATTCACATATATTTAGGGGAAAGAGGGAAAAATAGATAAATAAATACAATTAATAATAATAAAATTAAAGTAAAAAATAAATAAATAAACAGGGCTATGGTTTATTCTGTAAAACATTTTTCTATAAAGGACAAAAGATTCATTGCATTTTTCTTTTTAATCACTTTAAGGGTTTTTGTGAAAGAAATAAACTCACTATAAAATTATAAAATGCAAAACTTATTGGTTTCACTTTCAAGTATTTAGATTTGTGTATAAGATTTTCCCATCAGAAGTATTTTATTAACAAGAAAGTCGTCCTTGTTATTGTTCATTACGAGTCCAAGGATAATGTCCTTCACAGTGAAAGTTCTTAGATAGGGAACCTTTGTGTAAATCCAGTTATGGATATTAGACCATAAAGCGTCTGCAGTAACAGTCTGCAGCAGAAGAAAGTTGGACACGTCTGTGTAAAAGTGTAGAAACTAATCTTTATGTGATGATATTCTGCAGCATCTCCATCATCACTGCATATGAATGTCCTTCCTCAAAGTAGCTCTGAATTCATTCCAGTTTCTCCCTGATTCTGTTTACTTCTGTTATTGTCTTATATTTAAAGCTGCACTAATCCGAATAAAAAAAGTTTAAAGTAAACTGAGAACTTTACACATGTAAATTATAAGATTTCATACTTCCTGTATATTTTGAATGACAGGTGTCTCACAAACTATACCTCCCTTTTCCAGTTTCTCTGAATTGTCATTGTGTTTTTGGATTTGTTTGTGTTTCGTGCAACGATTCAAACAGACCGGAAAAGGTAGGTATAGTTTGTGAATGGAAACTTACAGATTATTGGACGAGACACCTGTCAAGATATACAGGTGAATGACAGGTGTCTCGTCCAATGTTCTGTAAGTTTTCATTCACAACCTTTACCTACCTTTTCCGGTTTGTCTGACTTGTCATAGTGTTTTTGGATTTGTTTTTGGGTTTGTTGATGTGTTTTTGGAATTGTGAACAGGCTTGGGACCAATCACCACCGTGTTGACCCATGGAGTGGCACCAGTGACTGGGTCAATGATGTCCAGCTCTAGATGCTGCTGAATATTACATTCTACTGCTTCTCTCAAGTGGAATGGATTTCATCATATTGGTTGGGCTACTGGAGTCTCAGCATTATCAATGTTTAAGCTTATCTGCTCGGTGTTAAACTGTCCAGAACTGGGAACTAATTGTAACTATGGTTGTAGCTCCCAGTGTAGTAGCGTTCTCTCTGCCCAATAGTGGCTCTCCTTTTTCTTTGATTACACTGAATTTTTATGTTGCTTTTCAGGTGAGATCTTGTCACCTCTGCCAATTGAACGATTCCATCAAGACTTGCGCCAGTCTTGCTTTCATTTAATGTAAAACTTACAATGTTGTGGCACACTGATGAGACTAACAAGCTAGTTTCAAGCTTGTGTGCAGTTTTAGCAGCATTTGACTGATGCTAATTCTGTGCCATGCAGGTGAAAGAAGCTTGGGAGGTCTTTGGTTTGGATTTAATTGGACCGCTGTCAGAAACAGCACACAGCAACAAGTGTGTCCTTACCATGAGCGACCTGTACACCAAGTGGGTGATTGCAGAACACATGCAATCAAAGACAGCGGCTGAGGAGTGTGCAATAATAACCACAAAGTTGTACTCGTTCAGCACGGTTAGGAAAATCATCACAGACCGAGGGAAGGAGTTTAACAAGGTAAAGTTTAGTAAAGGTTTAATTATTTTTCCACTATTCTACTCTCAACATATGTTGTGGTGTACATTTACTCCAGTCTTGCACCTGTAACTGATGATTCCTCTGCAGCTCAATGAAAGCATTTTACACTGAACATAAAACATGCTTCTCCAGTGCTTCCCATCCCCAGACCAATGGGCAGGGAACTCTCTGGATGTTTGTCCTGTAAGTTTTATTGTTGTTTTACAGTTGTTCATTAACTGTATACATGCATTGATGTGAACAGGATGAAAGAACAAATCAAAACTTTAAGCGTTCCCTCAGGAAGTATGTGAATGACAACCACAATGACTGGGACCTCCACCTTCCTGCTGTGGTGTATGGAATCAACACTGCAAAGCAGCTTGTGTCTTAACATGCTAACTTATTATATCTACAGTTAAATGTCAATGGTAAATTGGTGAATTTATTAAATATTTAATGTCAAAGGTGGAGTTTTTTTCCTTCTTTTAATACAAACTAAATAGTTAATGGTGTGCTTTCTTTGTAATTAGTACTCCACTAGACACAGTCCTTACTTCCTCCTCTTCCATCAACACCCACGTCTGCCAGAGGTCATGAATGTCTGTCCCATGGGATTTTGAAGTTGCTGACCCAGATAATGACACCAGAGTCAATGAGATGAAACGTCTTAATGAAACAGTTTGTATTTGAAAATGAAAGGTACTTGAAGTAGTGACTTACTATCTGAATTAGACCTCAGCTGATCTGTGTATAATTCTACTTTATGTGTAACTTTAAGCCCTTGTTTTGTCTTTGTTACACTGTATACTTGCCATTTTCTGCCTTAATCGATACCATCACTAGTACCTCATTGATCTACGTTGGCCAGACTGAGACTCCATTGATCTGTTGGTTTAAAAAATTCTATCACGAGAAGAGACAGGATATATCTATTTATTTTCAATGAGTTTTCAATTCTGTGTACTCTTCTCATTTGTAGGTTCTTAGCAACATAGAGAGAGCACAGAGCATGCAGCAGAAGTCATTCCAAAATCACAAGTTTGTGTAAGTATGTTCAGTTCAGGCTGGTGATGTTCTGCTCTCCTTCTCTCCCAAGAAAAGGAAGACAGGAGACACATTGACAAGTCAGCACCATAGACCATATTCTGTGTTGCATGGACAGAGGTTTGCATACTGGACCGAAGAATCATCCCAACTCCTTCAGGAAACACAGCCTCAAGGCTGTCTTCAGGGTTTCAAAATCCACCACCAAACTGTTGCCCAGCAGAAGAGTTGTGGTTGAAACGGACATTAATAAGGTAAAGACTTTTGTGGTCATATCCAACAGTTGAATGTGTGGCGTTATTGTGCCATTATAATTTTTATATTTTATTTACGACTTGCGTCTTCACCAGGTGAAGCAGACAACTATTTTGAGAGACATGTATACAGCGTGGAACTGGGTACAGTCACAGAGACTTCTTCCCTGTGTAGGTGACGGAGCCTGCTTTTCTGCTAATAAGCAATAATGACCAACAAAATGTCCTCAAAATAAATTGTGATATTCTCTGAGGCAAAGGGTGACTGTTTATTTTTAAATTTCACGAGGACATGAAAATATTTTTGTACTACACTGTTAAATAAAAAAAAAAAAGTTTTTTTTACAGTTAAATGTCTTTTTATAGAAATTTGTCCTACACTGTTAAATTTACCTTTTTTTTCAATTTACAACAAAATGCCTGTTGTTTTACACATACGTATTTTAACGTTCCGTCATTAAATTTATCAAAAATTGATTGTATTTTGATATTATAGAAATGTTCTGTTTTTAAAAGAAATTCGCTGTGTTTTCACAGAGTAATTTGTATTTTTATATAGAATGATATCTAATATTTACAGATTATTCTTGTAATCATTAAGTCAGTGTTTTTATTACTATTGAAGACAGTTAATCATATGAAGGTTAAAGCTGTTTTTCACCCAAAATTATTATAAATAAAAATGTGGTATTTGCCCGTGTCCCAGTAAACAAAAAGTTAATAATTTAGGTTTTTGTGGTTTATATTTTTTCAGTAACAATTCCTACAATATCCAAAAATCTAATCAAATATAATACAATATAATGTTTAAAAAATTACACAGAACTCAAATCTGAAATACTACAAACTTATTATTTTTATTAAAAATAAGGCATTGGGCTTGTATGGAATTTTAAACAGTAAAGAACTCAAAATAATTAGCTTAAAATAAAAAATCATCAAATAAATAAAAGCAATAAAATAAAAACAATTTTATTTAACTACCTTTAAGTAAATCAAAGCCTCTGTGTGTGTATGAAGGTGGTGTACCTGACTACTGGAAAGACTATTTTCAAATAGTCAACCTGACAGAAATCATGCGTCAAAAGGTCTCGCTTTTGCGAAGCTACTGAACAGAATCCGTGTGAAGCCAAAGCACGAGGCTCTCAGTAAAGACAACAGGGCTTTGCTTGCTCCGTGTTTGACAAACCTGTAGATTGTCCACACAAAACACTGCACATTTTTGCTATCAACAAAGAAGTGCAGAAACACAACACTGCCATTGTAAATGCACTGCATCCTGACATCATAAATGTGGAAGCTGAAGATTTTAGAAAAGACCCACGAACAGGAGAGATGAAAAAACAGGGTAAACCTGTAAAAGGCAGAAAACAGGATTTACCTGATGTCATCCAAGTGGCAGCTGGAGTGCGTGTAATGGTAATGAGAAGTCTGGACGTGGAGGACGGACTCGCTAATGGCAGTTTTGGAACAATTGCCAAAATTGTCAGTGAAACAAAAGATGGTGTGATGACAGTAAAGATGATCGGACTTGAAATGGACAATCCCAGTGCTGGTCAGAAACACCAAGAGGCTGGACGGTGAGCAGGATAATCTTGTTTATGTTGAGCGCTTTGAAGAAAGATTCAGCAAAGGAGTGGTCAGATGGCAATTCCCGGTAAGGTTAGCCTACGCCTGCACTGCTCACAAAGTTCAGGGGAAGACGATGCAGTCTGATGTTGTTTTGTTGAAGCATTTATTTGAACCAGGAATGGCCTATGTTGCTCTTAGCAGAACAACTTCACTTGATGGACTGCATATAACAGACTTTGACAAAAAGAAAATATCTGCAGATCCAAAAATAACTGATTCACTTCAAGGCATGAAAACGCTCTCATTCAGTGGTGTTATGCCACTTTTAGAGCATGTCCAGCTCACAACACATGACCAGAGTATTAAAATAGTCCATCACAATGTACAAGGACTGCCATCTCACATCGAGGAAAATGTTTCTTGCCGATATTCTGTGCATAACGGAAAGTCACTTGTCTGGTTCATTAATTCCACCAAATCTACAGCTGAAAGGGTACACTATGTTTACCCGCAGCAGACACGTCTCCTACACAACATATATGGAGATGGCAAAAAAAGAAAGAGGTAGTGGAGTTGCTATATACTGTAAAGAAATGATTCAAGCCCAGGTCAGACAGTACATACTTAATGTGACTGATCTTGAGTTCCTCCTTATCAAGATCGATGCTCCAGTAACAGCGACAGTTGTGACTGTATACCGTCCACCAAATTACAGTTTCTCACTTCTTGCCAAATCTTCAAAGTGTGCTTGAAGGTATTGAGATAATAAACCGCTGGCCAGTCATTGTCTGTGGAGACTTTAACGAGGATCTACTGATAAGTACTGGAAAGAAACCGATACTGGAGCTATTTAAATCCAAAGGTTATGTACAAGTTATTTCAGCTGCGACTACAGACAACTGCACACTCCTTGATCATGTTTACATATCACCATCTAATGTCTGTGCTGAATCAGGAGTGTTGCAAAGATACTTCAGCTACCACAATGCAGTGTATTGTGTTTTGCACCTCTAATCGTTAACGTTCGTTGGTTATATCATCGGATCCATTGACAGTTGTTTGGTCTGTACGCTACTAAGCGGCCTTTTTCAAGCTAGTAGTGTCAGGCCTTTAATTTATATTTCTAAAATGTACTTTTGGTCTGTGCGCTACTAAGCGGGCTTTTTCAAGTTAGTAGTGTCAGGCGTTTAGTTTTTACAAATCTTTCACATTTATTGTATTTTCCGGACTTTAAGCCACTACTTTTTTCCCCACGCTTTGAACTCCACGGCTTAAACAATGAAGCGGCTAATTTATGGATTTTTCCTGGGTCACAAGCTTCAAGCCAAAAAACTGAGCTCATATCATTAGACCAATGAAATTGCCAAACGGGTTCAGGTGAACCAAATGAGCACATCATAAATATGGATGATGTTCCTCTGACGTTTGACCTGCCGCTCACTCGGACTGTCTAAAGGAAAAGCGAATCATTCATCACGCTGAAAACAACCAGGCATGAAAAAACACTTCACCTGTGTTCTGAGCTACACGGCATCGGGAGAAAAGCTTCACCGATGGTGATTTTTTAAACGCACGACGATGCCAAAAGATAAACGAGAGAGAAATTGTTGTGAAAGGAAGGAGGAAGACAGTGAACAATGACTTTCTTGGTCGGCTACTGTTTAGATACAAGCCGTTGTAACGCGTTGAGTCTGGGTGAAGGGAGAGCTCACCAACTCCAGTTACAACAGAAATCATATAAGCACAGACAGGTTTTTATTTTTCCTGGCAACAGCGTTTTGGGTTAGTCAAAGAAACTTAGAAATGAGCATCAGAAAATAATAAGGACATATTCCTCGGCCTTGCACACATGCAGTAATACCGGGAAAATGCGGCGGCAGCCTATTCCCAAAATGCCGCTCTGCTCTTAAAGGAGCCACAACATATTTCACCCGTTACACCGTGTAACAGACACTGTCTTTCATTAAAGCCTGTGTAAAGTTCATTAGTTTCAGTGTAGACACCTGCGGCTTATTTATGTTCAAAATCTGTCAAATTCAGTGGGTGCGGCTTTTACTTGGGTGCGCTTAATAGTCCGGAAATTACGGTATATAAACTTAATATTTTAATATTGAAATACAGTGGGCTTCCTATGAGTGTGTTTGGGCTTTATTGAATTAATATAATCATGACTGGACTTGTATATATTATTTTACAGTTGTTGGGTCTGCTTTAAGCTAGTAGTGTCAGGCCTTTAGCAATCCATGACCCTTTATTCAATTATGTGAATCAATGTATGTATTTAATTTCCATTTGATGTTAACATTTGTTTGATCTGTACACTGCTAAGCGACTTTTTCAAGCTAGTAGTGTCAGGCCTTTATTTTTTTTACCAATCTATGACAGTTGAATCAATTATGTGAATCAATTTATGTTTCAAGTATCACATATGTTTGACATGTCAGTCTGTCAGTGTACCTGTAACATGAGATAAGAATTGTAGGATCCCCACAAGCAGCACAGATAAGAAAAGCAAAAGCATGTACAAACATGATAGACAGTGGCATTGGTGAAAGAGCTTCCAGGCAGATGCAGGCAGGGACTGCAGTGAGAGTAGTCCAGCTGTTCCACATAAGAGACAGTGACCACAGCAGCAGTGAGTACAGCAGACCAATTAACACTGAGGAGAGATCAAGTGAAGCTTCTGTATTTGTATATTTAGTAGAGCAGTTTAGTAGTAGTGTTTATATAGATTAATACACATGCCACTGATAGATAGATTTTTCCATGTCTGTTATTTCTGTTAGCTTCAAGATAATAGCATAGTGATGTTGATTCATTGATCCATAGTGTAGCTAAAATACTGTAAATGTTAAAGGAGTTTTGTGATGTTATATGTATTAAAGTAAGTATTTGTTTATTGTGACTGACTGGAATGTGTACATTGGTATTGACGGTTATTGTTTTGGCAGCAGAAGGGAAGAAGACCCAGCGTGCCGAGTTGAAGATTTTGACTCCAGCCAGGACACAGGCCAAGAAACAGCAAACAAGATATGCAAGATCTGGTGAGTAATGTTTGGTGAAGTCACATCTGATAATGTGATGTGGATGAAAACCACATCTCTGATTGCAGACCAAAAGACCAAAAGACCAGGCCGACACAGCAACAACGACATGTGTGAGTATCACAACAAACCAGATAAAAAAAAAATTCTCATTTCAAGCATATATATAGCTAATTCTATGTGATTCTTAAAAACAAACCACAGCGTAGGATGACCAGAAGACCAGTTGAAGACACTTGATGGTTAAGTTCAAGTTTTTTTCTGTATTTCTGGTTTATTTACTGTAATGGACATGGTCACGGTGCAGCTCTACAGAAATGAAGAATGAAAGTGAATGATGTGTATTTATCCCTGATGAGCACTCGGGGCTACTGTGATGTTAATAAAAAGGGAAGAAAGGTTCTCTGTAGTTCTTTTGCTTGGGAATTGAAACTAGCTGTAAAATGTTTAATTTAAATTTTAAGTACTATTTTAATAAGCAATTAACAATTAAAAAATTATGTATTATTTTCAGCAGATGGATGAGGAGCTCAGAGTGGTCCAGTAGATATCATTGTGGCAGATGGAAACACACTGTCTAAAGCTAAGTGTCTCTACATTGTTGGTGCAGTTGCAGTATACCTTAAGCTAATACTAGATGAAAAGGACTCGGGCTGGTGCATGTTTGTGTTTGTGTGTGTGTGTGTGTGTGTGTGTGGAGTATTCCAGAGTTTGGTAGGGACTATGACGTCTGCGTTGATGACACCTACACTGAGTGAAGAACAGCCTCCACTTCTGTCACCAGTGGCTTTGATGAAGATCATAATTCAGATGGCATCGACTCTGTTGAGTTTGTTTTTATTATTGTCTATGTAATAAGTATCAGAACATTTAAAGAAAAGTTCAAAAGAAAATAGATTTAGTGAAGATTAATATATTTTGGACAAACATGTGCTTCACATTTTAAAATATCTGTAATATAGAAGAGCTCATTATTATTTACACTGTTGTATGTCCACAGATGAGGAGCACACATGGACTAGGACCTGCCCTGGATGAGGACGACCCTGGAGGACTAGCGTGGATGATGTCTAAAGAACCTTATGGAAAAGAAGACACAAAAAAAGAAAAAAAAAAAAAAAAAGAAGTGGGCGAGGTGCATGTAAGTAAAGACAGGAGAATTATGACAGTCATTTCAAAGTGCCACACTTCCTCCTGCCAGTAGGACCGTAAATGTATATTGTTATAAATATTGTCATCAGGCCAGGACTATTATTAAACTTGTAAAGTTTGGAGCTGATCGGTCGTTGTATGCCATAGAAACTCCATACAACTTTTTGTGATGTAATCGCAAACATCAGCACTTAGCCAAGTGTTGCACGGTTGAACGTGTTTATAGCATGTTTGGTATTGCATGGCATGTTGAAATGTGTTCGAGAGTGAAGTACAGTGTAAAATAATGACATTTCCTTTTGCCAGCAGGTGGCGCTATAACTAATACTGAATATGGGCATGTAGATCTGTTCAGATTAGGAGTCGTATCAAACGTGAAGTTTGGAGCAGATTGGACATTGTATGTCTGAGTTATAGCAACTTCCTTTTTCATGGCGAAGCATTGAAGTTTGTCAAAGTCCCATGGACGTGTCCTTCAACGAAAACTGAAGATCTTCACAATTTCTCTCCACTGCTTCTCTTTCTCTCCCCATCCCGAGACACCCTGAGGTTTGGCCAGCTCCAGTCACATCCCACCTCATGAAGATTATGGACCTTGAAGAAGTAGATGCCGAACTCACAAACATCCCGAACCATCTAGAGACGTACCAGTGCCATTTGGATCCCACATCATGTGTGGAGTTTTGACATTGGACCTCCTGGAGTGTTTAAAGGCTCTGGCATGGAGAAGCTGATGCTGGATCTGTGGTGATCACAAATGCTGAGCTTATAAAACTCGGAGCTACTAACCATATAGACTGTATAAGACTGCAGAAAGAACATCACTTATAATCTTATACTCCAGTAATCATGTTAGTTCTCACTCTCCAGTGTTCTGTATTGTTGAAAGATTTATGATCAAACTCTTGATGTCACCCAGATGAGGATGGGTTCCCCTTTTGAGTCTGGTTCCGCTCAAGGTTTCTTCCTCATAACATCTAAGGGAGTTTTCCTTGCCACAGTCGCCACGGCTTGCTCATCAGGGACAAATGCACACCATTCACCATCACTGTTGATTTCTGTAAAGCTGCTTTGAGACAATGTCTGTTGTGAAAAGCGCAATACAAATAAACTTGACTTGACAATTTAACATCTCAAAGGTGGAAAGATTACACTGACTAATTTTGGTGTTTCTGAATTAATGTCTAGAAGGTTTTGTTAAAATACTATATTTGAAAATGGGAAAAGTGATACAAAATCAGCAGAGAAGCTAAACTGTTTGAGAAGTAACCATCTTTTTATTCTGTAAAATTGTTATATTAATTATACTTGTTCTTTGACCCTGAAGTAGTTCACACATCTGTAGAGAGTAGGCAGATGGTTAATCCTCTTAACGACGACTTTTGTATGTGTGTGGCGTGAGGGGCCCAAAAGACCCCAATATGTACTTGTTACTCGACTACGCCACCCTGGGATCTACCCATGGGAAATACTAATTTAACTTAAACAGGTTCAGTGTGTACCAAATAAAAAGGAACAGAGACAGATTTCTTATTTTAGTGTTGAATTTTTATTAACCTCAACACATCCAGAATCAGTTAAAATATAAACCTTTATTATTAATACCTTATTTTATTTAAAACTGCAACATGAATCATATTAAAAGGATACCAACTATTACAATTACCAATTAACACCAACATTCCAGTGGATACAAAGGAAGACTGACAGGCCACAGGTGCAGGCCCACTTTAACCCCAAAAGGTTCACCCAAAATGGTGCCTGTAAAGGAAAACACACCACACACACACACACACGCGCAAAGTGCCACACACCGTAAATTCATAAGATTCACACAGCATGCAGTGTAAACCGTAGCACAGATTCCATCATCAAAGGACCAACACCCACAATCCAACCAGTGCTCCCAGATGATCCACTGGAAAGGAACAGATGCACAAAATCAGTTGGTTATCATACCATAAAATATCTGCAAACAAGCCCCCTATAGTCTTTTTAACAGTCAGCTAAACAGCATCCATACAACATGATGGGTGCCTTAAATAAAGAAAACCAAACAAACATTAAATCACAAAACCCAAAAATAAAGGGTAAAGAAGGACAGCAGTGACCAAATGCAGTTCCTAAAAAAAAAAAAAAAAAAAAAAAAAAAAACATTAGAACTGCATAATCACATCATAACTAAAAAAAACACACGTTTAGCATTATTTATTTAAAAAAACCCTACGAACCCCTCCGTTTAACCAGGCCTGCACAGCAATACCACACTCAAACAGCACATCCACAGTCCAGCCGCCAAAGAGCAAATCTGATCACCCTAAAACCAAACTCTTACAGATTAAAAAGCAGGATAGCAACCAAACACCAAAAGGGGAAAATGATCCTCCCTTACCTCTTACTAAATGCACAACACTTGCACATGGAGGATAAACGCAGCCTATGGAAGAGAAAAACCCCATAAAACAATACTTCTTTCTACCTGAACACAAAAGAAAACATCGATTGCTCACCTTATTAGAGAAGAAATCTGCCGATGAAACAAACAGACAATCAAACAGCAACCATTCCTCACAGCTGCTCAGACACTTTATAAGAGTACGGAATCCGAAGCGTTTGTTCATTCGCTCACGCTAATTGGGACACTTCCTCTTAAAGGGGCAATGCACTCACTGGGGCCTACCTCTTAAAGGGGCTACGCTTTTTTATGCTTTTAAAAAAAAGGTACATTTTAAGATAAAAGGCCCCATAAAGGACCTCACTACATGTGCATTATGAGAGCACATGATCAGGTGATTACTGTGTTGATGATAGCTATTAGTGTGAAGGCAGTCTATATGAATAGAGTGTGAATGCTGGCTACATGTTGGTGTATCTGTGTTTATAGGATCATTATTCGGGCCATCAGGATGTAAAGTTCTGACTATCAGTGTGAATGCTACATTTCTAAACGTGTCAGGATCTACTGTAATTGACAGTTTTTGACCCCTTTATTTTATGAGGTAATTTAATCTTATTGTATTTTTCTAGTGCTCAGATAAATTATTTATACATTGTCTAAAAGTTTGTCTATTGTGTTTGTTAAAGACTAAAATAGTTTGTAGAATACTTAAGTGTAATTATTAGTGTATATATTGTTTGAAACAGACACATGTGATAGATCTCAATAATTGCTGTATTTATTTATTAATAGTATATTTGTTATTGTTATTTATAGTGCTTATTATTTTATTATTTTTGCATGAAATTGGGCAAAACACAAGGACAAAAGTAGGGAAAAGTGTTGTTTCAATGAAGGATCATGTATTGTGCTGTATGAGTGTGGTAATTATAGTTGCAGGTAACTATTATTGTTTGTTTTATTATTTAGAGCAATATATATTACTGTGTTTGTAAACAATATATTAAATATGAGTCAAAATGTTCATCAGTGAACATGTATTAAGTTCATTATGTGTGGGAATTTGACAAACATATTGAGAATATGAATAGGATATAAAAAAGTTGCATTTAACATAAATGTTAATGATCTTTAAGCATTTGTGTAAACATTATTTAAAGAAAATGGATAAATTGCGTCTTAACTTTCTGGATATGTGTAGCATAGGCATCTATAAAATACATATCATATTTTATATTATTACAAAAGCTGGAGTTGAAGTTATTGTGGCAGCGAGGGCGTGGCCAAGTGTCGGTTTGTGAATGGAGGGTGGGGCAGGGGATTGCCTCACCTGAAACTAATGTGACCTAATGAGTGTTCTCTCTTTTCCAGTGATTGAAGGGTACATTTAAGGAGAAGAGTGTGTGTGAGTGAGAGGTTGTGTACACGCGTGAGCCAGAAGATGTGCTGCAGGAGACACTAAAACAAACATACACGAAAGTCTAAAATAAAAGTGGCTGTGAAGCCTTTACACCTGACCTTTTGTGGCGTTCCTTCTTCCCGCATTTATACGCTCTCCCACAGTTAGAAATATACTTTCTGTCTGAAATAAAAGGGGTGTGACTGTGTTTAGGGGTGTATTTTAGGTGAGTGAGACTTTATTGTAATGGGTTTTTAAGGAGAAGTTTGTCATAGTGAACTGGTGGTGGCGCTGTTCAGTGCATTGTAGCTGCAGTAAAGCGTGCATCACAATAGTGTAAAAGCTAAATATTTTGTGTCATGTTTAATGAGTGTAAAAGATTTGGGGTTTTTTTGTTGATTTTGCAGTGAGATATTTATAAATGTATTATGTGTTTTGTTGCAGGAAAATGGCATTTACAAGTCCGTACAAAATTCCACAAGTGGAAGGGAAAGAGTTTGAGCTCAGTTTTGCCTATTAGCAGTAAGTATTATGCATTTTATATTGTGTTAATAAAAGAGATTATATATAGAGATCAAGATGGCGGCGTGTATACATCGCGAGGCTCAGCGTCTCTCCAGATTTGTCGTATTTGTGCTTATTTACGCATCTTCATGCGTGCTTGCGCAATTTTTTCATGCGAGCATATCATTCAACAGACAGTCACTTTTAGATATTGGTCACATCTGCACAAACAAATGTTTTTTCACATTTGAGCAGATACCACCGGAGCTCTTAAGGAAGCCACATAAAACCTGGTGCATTGTCTCTGTCACTGTTTTTCTCACTGCTCTGCTGATCTTGAATACCTGATTATTAAGTGTAGACCCTTTTATTTACTACGTGAGTTCACATGCGTTGTTGTGATAGTAGTGTATGTCCCAAAAAACTCTGGATCATGTATATCCAAGTGCGGCTGATGCTTAGTCACACCCCTCCCCCACTTCGGACAATCAGACCATCTCTCATTGTTCCTACTGCCCAAGTACTCTCCAGTCATCAGATGTGTGAAGCCCACTATCAGGAATGTTAAAGTTTGGCTGGATGAAGCTGATGCTTCTCTCCAGCAGCAGTTCTCACACACAGACTGGAGTGAATTCGCTACACGACTGATTCCGTCACCAACATCAACACCTACACCAACGCTGTCCTTGATCACATCAATTGCTGTGTGGATCGGGTGACTAGACTAAAAAAAAAAGGAAGTGTTCCCCAATCAGAAGCCATGGATGAACCAGGAGGTCCGTCTCTGGCTCAAAGCACGCAATATCGCCTTCAGGTCTGGAGACCGGGGGGCCTACAGCGTCGCCAGAGCCGGTCTGAGGAGGGGAATCTGCAAAGCCAAACATGCTTACAAACAGCAGATTGAGGAGCACTTCAACTCTGCTGACCCCCGACGCATGTGGCAAGGAATACAGGGGAACATGGAGCACTTGCTCAAAACAGAGCTGTTACCAGGTGAGCAGCCACTCTCCACCTCTGAAGTGTGTGTCACGCTGGGAAGGGTGAATGCAAGGAAAGCAGTTGGTCCTGTTGGCCCTAATGGATGACTAGTATTGTAGATCGCTATAAGAACAGGCCAGTTGATTTGAACGATATGTGTATGGCAACATTTGCATCAGAATCACATTTTAAGTAAAAATGAAAAATCCAAGAGTCCACTTAAATTACAAAATGATTATGGTTTTATCACAAAAAGAACACGAACGCAACCTGCAGTTATTCGGTATGTGTGCTTTTCTTAGGAAAAAAATCCTGAATTATTTTTATTTTATCGAAGTAGTATGCAGTTGTTTTTACCATACCGTATAGATACAGAACTAAAATCTCTAAACTGTGAAACATTTGAACAATTTTACAAAAATGGTCATGTAACATTTAGTGATGGATCCAGACATTCAGTCAAGTCAGTTGTTGATTTAAATAGAGAGAAATTTTAAATGGAAGCAGATAAATTAGATAATATCCAAGAGACTATTGACAGTAATGGTGTAATAGAAGATGGCTGGTGTGACCTGTGCCCAGAGCAAGAGTTAGAGCGTTTACTTTGTGCAGAGGAAATGAAAGACAAAATACAGCAAGGGGAAGAACAAAATGAAAATATTCCAGACTTAGCATCAGTTAAAGGAAAAGTTGCACACTTGGAAAAGAAAAATAATATAATGTGTAGAAGCGATGGCTTGGCCTTAATTAGATCTTTAAATGATACACAATTATCCATTTTTTATCAAATTCGACAATGGTGCTTAGATCAAATAATGGAGAAAAACCCAGATCCATTACATATATTTATTACTGGTGGTGCAGGAACAGGAAAAAGTCATTTAATTAAAGCTATTCAATATGAAGCAATAAGGTTACTATCAACAGTGTGTCATCATCCTGACAATACATGTATTTTATTAACTGCTCCTACAGGGATTGCTGTAGTGGAACCAATGTTAAACAGTGACATTGAGTTATTAAGAAACTGTGAAACCAATGAAGACAGCTCAGCTTTACACATATTTCCAACTAACAGACAGGTAAATAAGCATAGTGTTCAGCAACTGTGTAAAACGTGCCCTGAATATGTTACAATTGAAGCTCAAGATTTTACACCTAATAACAAGACAGGGAAACTTGTATTGAAAAATAGTCATCATTCCAAAACATATAATACATATTTAGATGAAACACTGCTTTTAGGGAAAAGCGCTCGCGTAATGCTACGCAAAAATGTAGATGTTATGGATGGTCTTGTTAATGGGGTGTGTGGCACAGTAACACACACAGTTTTTCCCAAACACATGTTCCCTTAAACAGTGTATGTCAAATTTGATGACAATCAGGTTGGTGCACAAAGGAGGAAATGTTCTGCATATACTACAGCAGTTGAAATGGATTCTACTGGTATCAAACCAGAAGAGGAAAAAATGAATAATAAAGGGGGAGTTCGACGACAATTTCCACTAAAACTTGCTTGGGCTTGTACAGTACATAAAGTACAAGGAATTACTGTTGATAAAGCAGTAGTGTCCCTTAAAAAATATTTGCACCTGGACAGGCATATGTGGCTTTAAGTCGTGTTAGAAGTTTATCTGGTTTGATTATTCAAGACTTTGAAGAGAAGGCTATATATTGTAAAGACAGCATTAAGGATGCAATTCAAAGCATGCCCAGATTTCCTTTTAAAAATATACCATGCCACAAAGTGAAACACAATCATTCAGTGTATTTTTGATGAATGTGCAAAATTCAAGATATCATTTAGCAGGTTTGATTTTGCATACTGAGCATTTGCAACCTAACTGCATTGCCGTTACTGAGACCTGGTTACATGCAGATGTCTCATTAGCAACTATACATATTGATGGTTACAGTTTTAGTAGTCAACCACGCAGTTTATCTTACAGTAGCAGTAACCCTACATTAACTGAATTAAAAGCTCAGCAACATGGGGGTGTTGGCATGTATACCTCAAACAGTTTGGTATATAATGTTGTCCAGGTACCAAATGTCAATTTAGAATGTTTAGTTTGCAACTATGCGATATACAATATATTAATTGCAGTAATTTATCGGCCACCATCATATCCCATTTCTTTGTTTAAAGAAAATCCTGGCAAATTGTTTGATTTTCTAGAACCCCTAAATGATACAATTGCTGTCATTGGAGATGTCAATAATAACATTTTAAACTTTAACAATCTGCAAGTTTATAACAGACAGAGGGTTTGTTCAACATGTAAAACAAACTACAACAGAAAAGGGCACATTAATTGATCATGTACAGTATATGTAAAAACAACATAATGTAGAATCTATAGTACTTCCCACATATTTCAGTGACCATGAGAGTATTTTCTGTTCTTTTACATGGAATAGTTTAACACAGAAATGGAGGAATCTGACCAGTTGTAGGTTTTAAATATAGTTGTAAATGTTTAGCTTTATTTGGCAAATGAGGTGGAAGGAGAATCCTTGTGGTTAGTTTGAATCCATATACACTGCAGGGAAACAATTAAAGTGTAACATATTAAACTAATTCTTTTGACAAAGGAAAGAGAATTGATATCCAGTTGCGACTTTCAAAATAAAGGTAAATTTTCCTTCGCGCAACACATTTCCATTTCAAACTACTATTCTATTATTCTTCTATTCATATTTCTTAATCTCATGAGCTACAGGTTTAAAGTGTGATTTGTAACGGATCAGCTTTGTTTGGTAACGGAGGTGGAGAGGGTGTTCTTGTGGATCTCTACTGAGCCAGATATTGCTGTATTGTAGTGCGTGTTCACTGCAATGTAGAAATTAAACTTTAACATATTTACATACTTGTAGTACAAATGACTTTCAAAATAATGGTTTATTTTCCGGCAATGCAACAACATTTACATTTTTACACTTTCTATATATTTTATGTGAACTAATTTGCAGTTGCACTAACAAAATTGGTTATTCTAAATTATATACTTTTTTGCGCTCAGCAATGCAACCACTTCAGTCACTCATAATATAATTACCTTGCATAAATAACAAACATTACTTTGTGCTTCTGGGGTTTCAAATAACTTTTAAATGATATCACACTTAAACATAATTGAAATGTAAGAATAAGAAGACAACAATTAAAAAAAAAAAAAAAGTTTACCTATTAATAAACTTTTAAATTGATCTGATGTATGTTCTTAGATTTTTTATTTTGGTCCACAATATTACTCCTAAAATAATTTGTCCATATAAAGCACTACTTCCACTTATGTTGTTGCTAATGCAGGTTTTTCTTTGCAATTTATGTAGTTTCAAAAAGCAAAAGTCACTGGTAATGGTACTCCTGATTTACTGTGATGGGGTTCAATTCCCTACAGTGGCATTGTTTTTTTTGTAGCAACTAAATACAATTTAATATTATTCTACATATTATTCAATATTATTCATTATTATAACTACATATTATTTAATATTATTCTACATAATTTTCAAATATTATTCATTATTATAACTACATATTTAATATGTGAAGTTTGGGGAAAATCTCATTTTTTATCCTGAGTTACAACTTTTATTCCAATGGCAAGACATCTTTAACTACTTTAACTTTGCTACAGCACCATAGCCATGCAACTTTGTCAATATCAAACTTTGTCAGGCTGCCACCAACACTCCCTTCAAAGAAAACTAAAGGCCTTAAGATTACACTGACTAATTTTGGTGTTCCTCTAAATTAATCTCTAGAAGGAGTTTGTTAAAATACAACATTTTATTAAAGCTGCAAGCAGCGATGAACGGGCCCTCGCCGGGCGAGGTGCATGTAAGCAAGTAAAGACAGGAGGATTATGGCACAGGCATTTCAAAAGTGCTGCACTTCATGCTGCCAGTAGGACAGTGAATGTATATTGGCAAATATTGTCATCAGTCAAGGACTATTAGCAAACTTGTTAAGCTTGGAGCTGATCGGTCACTGTATGCCTGAGTTCCAAACAACTTTGTTTTGTGATGTAATCGCAAACATCAGCACTTAGCCAAGTGTTGTACGGTTGAACGTGTTTATAGCATGTTTGGTATTGCGTTGCATGTTGAAATGTGTTTGAGAGTGAAGTACAGTGTAAAATGACATTTCCTTTTGCCAGCAGGTGGCGCTATAACTAATACTGAATATAGGCATGTAGATCTGTTCAGATTAGGAGTCTTATCAAAGATGAGAAGTTTGGGGCAGATTGGACATTGTATGTCTGAGTTACTGAGCAACTTCCTATTTCATGGCAAATCATTGAAGTTTGTCAGACCACCATGGACACGCCCTTCAACGAAAACTCTAGATCTTCACAATTTAACATTGCAAAGGCCTTTAGATTATGTGTACCAAATTTGGTTTTGATCTGAACAATTCTCTAGCAGGAGTTCGTTAAAATACAACATCTGGAAATGGCCAAAATGACAATTTGCTCATAAATTGTGCTTTCTGGTCCATCAAGGTTAGACGTGAAGACCAATGGAAATTGGCCTTCACTGTGAACCAAATACAATATACCTGGCAACGCGTACCGCAGGGTCTGCATAACTCGCCATCGATTTTTATCGATGACATACTAATTGCAACCGGAGACTCATTCGATGAGCACTTACAACACGTCGATGAAGTGCTGTTAACACTAGGTAAAGCTGGCTTTAAACTGAACAAAGAAAAAGCCCAAATTGCACAAAAAGAAGTTTAATACCTAGGTTATACAATCACCCAAAGCCACAAGGCATTGACAGATGACAGACGTAAATGCGTTGCTAAACTGCCTCGTCCGCACTCACTGAACTCTCTGCAGAAAGTCTTGGGTACCGCAAATTATTCAAGAGATGTCATCCCTGACTTTGCAAACATAGCCGCTCCACTGTACGCCCTCTTAAAAGGAAAATCAAAACCGTCTGATGTCCGCGAATGGGCAGAAGAACACGAACAGGCTTTTACAGATTTAAAACAACACCTGTGTGCTGCACCCGCTCTGGGTTTGCCCAACCCATCGAAGCCTTTTCATATACAGGTTGATGCGCATGAAAATACTCCGAGTGGAATGCTAGCACAAGACCACGGAGGAAAGTTGCGCCCGATTGCATACTATAGCCGTAAGAAATCTCCAGTCGAACAGGGATTCGACCCATGTACACAGAACGTTTTTGCAGTCCATTGGATGTTAACAACAACAGAACCAATTGTTGGTTTTCAAATCTGTTGTGCACACAATGCACACGCCAGTACAAATGCTGTTACAGGGCCGAATCAAAAGGAGTATCGTCGCAAAGACTGGTGGGATGGTTGGCAGACATTCAAGCGCGCAACATTACTATGGTAAACGCAAGAATTTTACCACATCTTTTGGGGGAGATGGAGAGCCACCCACACACATGCCAAATAAAACATGAAATACAGAGTCCAGTTCATGATACACAATTTAATAATCAAACACCAGTATACATTGATGGATCCAGATATTGACATTATGGCAATTTCCATACAGGATGTGCCGTGTGGACCCCCCCACCCCCTAAACTCAGATTCAGAACATTTGTTGATAAAATTGCCAGCAAACAAATCCGAACAATAAGCTGAACTGATTGCATTGCTTGAAGCCATCAAAACACACCCAGAACCACTTTGTGTGTACATTGATAGCAGATATGCCGATGGTGTCGTCCATGACTTTTTGGCTCAATGGCAATTACGAAAATTTCTCACATCCGCCGGAACACCAATAAAAAATTTGGACACAATCACCGCGATTTGGCAAGTAATCAAAATGCAAAACTCTCCAATCTCAGTCATTAAAGTGCGCGTGTGCGCACATCAATAAAAGCACCGACGAGCACGAGAAAAATAACGTCAACATAATCGTCGACAAACTTGCAAAACTTGCAGCCAATAAAGGGAGTGAATGGCAGCCTGACGAGCTGATTGCCCCTTCTGTGAGTGCGATACAGGTTGCTCCCATTGACTTAAAACAATACCAGCAAGAGTTATGGGTGTCAGACGAAGAGCTTGTACCGCAATTGCAGCAGGATCAGCTAATCAGCGTCGTAGAAGGTATGGTTCTCAGAGATGGGAAATAGATCATTCCAGAGGCCCTCCAGCAACCAGTGATTAAATTTTACCATGATTATGCACATGTATCAGCTCCCAAAACACAACAGCTGATACAGAAAAACTTCTGGTGGCCAAAAATGGCATCAGACATTGAGAGATGGTGCGACATGTCTCGTATGTGCCACCATCAACCAGGGTAGAACTGGACGTACAAAATTGTCACCCAGAACCACCCAAAGGACCATGGGAATTCTTACAGCTAGATTTTCTTGGTCCATTACCCACTGCCAAGGGGGGATATCGCTATTGTCTCGTCATAATTGATAAATTCTCTAAATGGGTGGACGCGATTCCAACTCGCGACAACAGCGCACGCACCGTGGCACGAGTAATGGCAAATCAAATCCTCCCAATTTGGGGAACACCAACTCAGATTGAGTCTGACCAAGGAACACACTTCACAGGTCAGATAATGAAACACATATGTGAAATGCTACATATCAAACAAAGATTTCACGTTCCATACAGGCCACAAAGCTCAGGTATGGTGGAACGGGCAAATCGCTCGATAAAAGAAAGCATCTCCAAACAAATAATGCAACATCAAAACAGGTGGACTGATGCACTGCCAACAGTTCTGACAGTCTTGCGAGCAACCCCATCCAAAGCCACAGGCATCAGCCCGTTTGAACTCATGACAGGCAGAGTCATGAAACTACCCATAGACCTAGAAATCACCCCAGCAGATCTGGGACCCCTTGTGCTTGCAAAACAACAGACTGTGCTAACACAATTACAACAAAGACTGGCAGTGTTACAAACACAAACCACCTTAAAACCGCAACAGTCGGACCTAATGAATGATGCACAATTTAACCCAACCTCTGAGATCAAATTTAACGAGGGCGATATCATGATACGGGTGTTTGTAAAACAGGGTCCATTCACACCCACATGGACCACATGAGAAAAGCTATATGCAATAGCTGTGTGGCCATAAGTGTCAAGGGGAAGTTGAAATGGTACCACATGTCCCAGTGCAAAATCCTCAAGGTTCCGCTAATCAATAATTAACGTTTCTCTCCGTTTCATCTCCTAGGTTGACTGCAGCAATTCCATGGAGACCGGACGAGAGGAAAGGTTCTGGACCCACTTGCATCAAGCTGGGTCAAAGGGTTTCACTCACTCACACACACACACACACACACACACACACACTGGAATGTGGGAGATGGGTATGGAAATACACTAAGAGGTCATCCACATTTTTCAGTACATTTTCAACCAGAGAACTAGTCACGTGGCCTCCCGGAGTAGTACCGGAACCAAATTGCACAACAAAAAATTTGCTGTAAGTAGGCTACAACCATCTCCCTATAGTAAACATTTCAGGTGACACACCGGCAGACATCTTTTCACAACATATCGGCCTGGTATCAACTTAAAGCAGAACGAGGAGCAAAAATTGGGAGCATGCGCGCACTCTACGAAAAAAATCAACAATGGATTAGATCCTAAAATCTGTTATTTATTCGAAGATTTAGAGCCCGCAATATATAGATTTACACACACTGAGACAATCGATACTACGCATATGAGTTATACCGAATATAAATTCGATATAACTTAAGATGTACCTGATAATCAACCTGAAGCCTTTGTCTGGACTAGCCGGAGAGAAGGCATGTATTGCGTGGGAAAATGTGTCAATGACCCAGATAATTACACCGGGCCACAGAATTGCTCATGGATAATAAAACATTGTTTTAATTTAACCACTTGTGGATATAGCAAACCAAAGGAAACTATATCCTATTCCAACTGGTGGACTGATTAAAGGGAATATTAACAAGACATTATTTCATGATGTGAATCTAGTGATGACAATATTTCCAACATCCTATCTGCTTATATTAATCACTGTAATAACAATGATAAGACATATGCATGGCTACAGTCATGAATCAATGATTTAATTTATGACTACAAAAAACAGACGAGACCTGCTCGGAAACATAGCAGGTCTCTTCGGCTCAGTTAATTCCATTGCCAACAACTACAAAATAACCAAACAATCACAATTCTCAACTGGTTTTCAGAATATCACAAATAGCAATGAAAATATAAAAGTGGTTCGATCCGAAGCGCAGGCGCTTCTTGATCAGCCACACATTATTCAATCAAACCCGTACCATTGAACGTGACTTAGCCTGTAGGACATATGCACAAGATCTATTTACTGCTGCTAGACAATAAATCCTAGATCTTCGTCTGTACAAGACACCTAGACATGTTTTGAATGACCTCATAGAGATCTTAGATCTACATAGGTGGTATGAATCAGAAAAAATGAAAAATGTAAGATATTCTGAGTTACTATCCACCATAATGATGTTTACAGGAAATGAATGTAATGGATGTATTGGGTTTTTCGTCAGTTTTCCTTTGATACATCCAGATCAGGTTTTTCCAAATTCCACTACCATACGCTCTATAGGCGTAGTAGTGAAGGATCAGGTAATTAAATGGGATCACCTCACTGGATACATGACACAAAAGGGTACTGAGACCTTGTTTACCAGTCACACATGTTGCCATGAAACACACAATTATGTTATCTGTACATGTAACACTTTGCAACCTTTCTCCCCCAATGACATCAAACTTATAAACGTTTAGTCACTGCATGGTTATTCTGATGTTGTCCAGGTGTCTCATACACAGTGGTGCATTGTCAGTGAAATGAATTCTTTTACCTACGGAGGACTGACCTGCTCTGCTAATCACTCGTTCTGCTTGGAAGTGACAGAGGACTTTTCAATGGGCCAAGTCAACATTTTAGGAAGAATGCCACTGGACACCGAGACCTCACCATGGTGGGATGACACTTTCTATGAGCAAGGTACCCAAGCTGTGGTTGACGCATTGGACCTGACACAAAGACTGATCCTGCAAACTGAATACAACCTCAACCAAGCACAGGTTGAAACAACCTGGCACGAAAGACTGCACAACTCTTATCCAGTTCATCCACTTGGTCAGCACAGTACACCTACACCTGGTGGGACTGGATGTTCCGGGGGTGTGCCATTGGCAGTGCCCTGATCTTCACCTTCACCATGTTCCAGTGCTGTTACTTCAGGCACCTCATCCGATCTACACAAGAATCCACACATGCTGCCCTTGCCCTCAGCCCACACCCGTGTTCCAAAGAATTTTTTCCAAAAATTTTTGCTTTGTCTGACCCCACAGGTACCCCATTCAAATTCGCCCATAGGGCCAAGTGGGGAAATAAGACTTTTGCTTGATCCTGACCAAAAGGTCAGCCCTCCCCGAGAACACAGCATGGATGCCCGAGAGTGCAGTGTGCATGTGCCCTGTAGGTGGCAACAAGAACATCAAAAGAGAACTCTTTACAACACAAGTTTCCTCCCGGACTCACGGCAGGGGACCAAGACCCCACAACACCCCTCTCAAAAACCAGAACTTTATCTTGAATACAGTAGGCTCCCCGGAGAGCTACCCTTGGTTTTCAATCTCCATACAAATGGTAGATCTGCAGACAAATGTCTGACCCCTCTACCCCTCCTTTCCTTGTTACATTCTCAACACAGGACATTCTACAGCACACCAGATGATTATCATATCACATGTAAATAACGACGGAAAATGTTCATGTTTCATTTCATTACAAAGGTCCCATTCCCACAGCAATAAAACAAATAGTAAAAAAGGTTAATAGAGTTAAGAAAACATAACTCTATGCAAGGGGGCGTGTGCCCCACTACAAATGTATACAGGCTAGGTGCCTCCCACAGGTCTGTAAGAACCAATCAATGCAAACTCCTATTGATAAATAATGTTTACATAATGTTTACTCTATCTGGGTATTTAAGGAGAACTGACCAACAATTCAGGGAATCTGTAAACAGATCTCCCGCACGATTACTGTGTGTCGTCTTTACCAGGTATTAAAGGTTTTATATTTCCTGTTTAAATGTAAATACTATTGGTTTGTATTTGTGTTATATTTTAATTGAACGATGAATTGGCTTTGAATTGTGATTTTCTTACCTGGTTAATAAATTATGTTTGATTTTATTCTGTGTTGCTCTGTAAATGTTGACACTGCAAGTAATAACGTTGCATCCGTAGTTACTGTAAGGACTGAAATCAGGCTAGGATCGGCCTAAATCCCAGTTAGATTTGAATAATACATCAGCTGAGGATTTGAGAAATACGACTAGCACTTGGCGTTAGTTTAAGTGTACTTAGAAGGCTAACAATATGTATTTCCGTTTAGAGTAACATTTCTGATCATTCTAAATAGGGTCAGCCTCAACCTCTGATTATTTCAATATCATTCTATTAATTATCTGTGGTTAGAAATAATTATTGTAATAATTAAGTGTCACCTCTAAGGGGACTAAATAAAGTATGTTTAAAGTTGAGCACGCAGAAAGCGGCCGCTTAAGCATATAGTCCAACCTCTGGCAGCGACCAATACTGATTCGCTTATGACCGTTGACCAGTATATTAATTATAAGGCGCATACTAGGATCATGTGCGACTATGAGAACCGAATGAACGAGTGTAATACCAGAGCTTAATCAGACTAACTAAACAAACATCCATCCAAATTATACTATTAGTAAAATAACAACCTATGTAAATATTAATTATGTTTTATTTAATTGGAGTCAGATAAGAGATTAATAACCAAAATGAAGAAATGCATAAATCCATATGTTATTATCTAATGTGAACGGAAAGACTAAAATGCGCGAGAATCCTTCGCCACGCCTCTGGAGACCGCCATTGGACCAGTGGGTGGTTCCCACCTTACAGCATGGTGGATAGTGAACCTCTGTGTAGGTCAGGTGACTGAAGAGGAAAGGAAAGGAAAGGAAACTCAAAGGAAACAGATGAACCTACAACTACCGTATGACATTGTCGAACAGTCTGTAAATGGAGTACCTCAGGCGTTCAAGAAAGCTTGAGCTGCTGCACGACGGGGAAAAGCACAAGTGTTCTTTCTGACCCGTCGTCAAGAACAGCATGTGCTTCCATTGTGTAGGGTCCATTTTGCCCTTGACAATCTTCAGCATGACTCTGGGTGTACGGTTAGGCCTGTCCAAGTGAACCTTGGTAGATGGGAGACTGACAGTGAGGACGGATCTACTGATGAAGTCATGAAGAACTGTGAGATGTGGTTCTTTACAGATTTTACATAGACGTTTAAGGTTGCAAGACTCTACTGCATGTAACCGTCCACATCTCCAGCAGCGTTTACCATCTTTAATCCAATCCACAATCTGGGCAGTAGTCAACATTTTGAATGTCTCACAAGAGTTGAGGTAGTGATCCCTGTTGTCACAATGGGGACAGTATGACTTAGCCTTGGAACTGGATTTCAAAGCTGGCAGCTTAGAACCTTTTGCTGTACTCTTACATGTCAGGAGGACTAGCCTTGGATGCTCTTTAGGATGCGGTGTTCCTCTAGCTCTTATAGGGGCCTTGGGAGTTTCACTCCGGAACATAGCCGGGCCCGACTAGAGATGCGTTTTGCTTGGGACTTGGTTTGGAGCCAGCCTGCGAAATCAGGGAGTGTATAGGTCTTGTCAGTACCCGTCTGGCAAATACCCCGGTTTAGACAGTATTCGGCAAAACTGTCACGATAGGCTGGTGGCAGTTTGCTCAAGAGACGGTCTACATGCGATCCACATAAAAGCTCATAACCGTTCTGGCCCGCTAGAGTTCTCAGCATACCCACCAGGGACTGGACTGACAAAGCAAATGAGTCAAAGGGCATTGGCATCACCCAGCCTAACAGGGGGAGTGTTCAAGATGGCACCCAACTCGGATTGAACAAGCTGTCTTGGCTGTCCATACATGTCTTGAAGTGCCTGCAGTGCAACGGAGTAAGGCTGTGGGTGAAACATAAAGGCTTTAGCTAGCTGATGAGCACTGGGGAGTATTAAATGACTTATGAGAACATGGTATTTGTACTGTTCACTGATATGGTTGTGATTACTCAACAAATTGTCTAACGCTAACTTAAACAATGCAAAGTCACTCTCGGCCCCACTCTCGAAAACTGGTAAGGTAGGCTGTGGAATGCCATAGGCTGATGCATACAGGCGCTCTAGGCTTGGATAAGGTGAGTAAACAGCTGAGGGAGATGGAGCTGCTTGAACGTCACCGGGATTTTTAAGTGCCTTTGTCGTTGTTTGATAGTTAGAGCTAGGGAGTCGTGACTGACCTCGAAGTGTCGCGGCAGGCAAGCTGCTGCTTATAGGGTTCACAGCACGTGGTCTTGGCAACACTGCTAAAGGCTGAGGTGGCACGTTCAATGTTGATGACTCAGTGTACTGCAGGGTAAATACCTGGTGAGTCTACCTGTGGTGGTCTAGGTGGTGGCTGGGACACCGCAGAATCATCAGGACCATGTTTGGTAGGGCAGGGCAGCAGCGATGATGTCACAGCTGTCGACTGGAAGGGGGGCTGCAGAGGCTTGGGAGACAGGAGTTGAGGTGAGCAAGTCTGGTTGCACTGTGCTGCAAGCTGTTGTGTGTTAGGAGAACCAGAGTCTGCAGAAACTGGAGTGGTTGAACTAGAGTTAGAGAGCATGGAAGAGACAAGCTTAGTCACTTCAAGTTCAGTCTCTGCTTGTTAAAGCTTACGCCGTCGTTCTAGGTGGTTTGACAGGGCCACCTTTGCCTCTAGAGCCTCCTTTTGCATGCGCTGGGCCTCTCCGGCTTGTGCCTGCAGTCTCTGGATTTCCAGATCAATCAGTGAGTCTTCTGCCTGCTGCCGTAGACCGCCATACTGTCTCTGTTAATTGTCTCCTCCAGCATAGCAGTCTGGACGCTAGAAAGCTCTGATGAAACATAAAAACCAGCAGACGTAATGGAATGCCTACTTGTCTTGGAGTGAGAGCTGACACCGCTGTGTAATGTTGTCCTCGAGTTGCTTCGGGGCTGTTTAGGACAGCGAGAGGAAGCTTTTGGAGGAGGGTCACCTGCGGGTTGGTAGCCAGCATTGTAATCACCCAGGTGGGTAGGCAGATTCATCTTGCGCCAAGGTCTGGATGATGTCTCCAATGCGTCACTTCGTGCTTTGTCCATATTGGTTAAATGTTGCTCTCAATCCGGCTCGAAGGACCACTTTGTGAGGGAGTGATGATATCCCTCTACATTAAACTGGTTGAGGTGGCTAAATATGAACAGGATTACGTTTAGAGAATCAGACAGTGGAGGAGAGATTCTTCATACAGTAGCCTTTATTAAAGTCTTTGATGGTCACCTGCAACAATCATCTCATGGCAATGATGTCTGTATGAATGTGTGTGGTCTATAGGAACAATAAAGAAATATAATTATTGCTATATTTAGAAACATTAACACCCTGACATAAGTAGCAAACAAAACATAAATGGCACTTAACAGATGTTATCAGGCAATGACGTGCTATTAATGTAAACACTGGCAATTCAGTATAATAATGCTGTGAATGCCCTCAGGTGAGAAGGAAGTGGAGAAATCTAATTTGTTCAGCAGTTCTATAGACGGCAGCTTCATTCACTTTTCTTCAACACCCAAATCTATACTGCGTAATAGCTCCAACCGCAGACGGACATCAATCGCATCACAACACTCAGTAGTAACGAGTCACTGCTACAGGACATAGAGGATGAGCCAGAGGATAAGGGCAGATTTGAAGGGACATTGCAGAGACAAGCATATGAAGCAGCTGCATTTTTTTTTGGATGCTTCAGTTCAGGGACGAGAAAGGTATGGGCGATTACGAATTAGTAGTGGATCGTAATGGGTTATGGTACAGAAAACAGACACTGATGTAAAAATCAAATAATCGTAAAAATAAAGTAAATGTTTTGCAGAAACTTCAGCATCTTTGGTAATGTTAGTTTTTTTGGATTGCTTACACACTAAAATTAGAAGTACACTATTAGCAAAACATCAGCTCATATTTCCACAACTATAAGCACATTGTCAACCTCACACTGGTTACAAAACTCTACACACACTTAACATACATTACACACAAAAATCTATCATGAAGTCACTTCCTTGCAATACCAAAGCACTGACTGTCAAATTACTGCACCGTCCAACCAATTGGTTCAACACAGTCATCAGGTGTGCGAACACTTGTTTGCTTAATTGTAGACACACCAATCAGGTGTATAAGCACTATAAAAAGCAGCAGGTGAGTTCATCTGTCTTCAAGCACAATGGAAAGAGTCAGAGAAAGGAGTACAGAGGCCATCCTGGAGGTAGAGGAAGACAAGAAGGTGCTCAAAGAGGACCGAATCTGACAAATGAGATCCTCGCAACACTGGTTGACCACGTTTTCAACCACGGCCTGACGCTGAGGGAGGCTGGACTGCGAGTACAGCCAAATCTAAGCCGATACACAGTGGCAAGTGTGATAAGAACATTTCAACTGGAAAATAGGTAGTGTAAAAATATCAAAAACATCTGCACGGTTTCAGTAACTGCTCACAGTACTGTATTCTATGCACTATCAGCACTTGTTACCTTTTTCTGTGAAATTACTGTACTATTGTATACCGTTTTTTTCCCCCTACATAGGATTGAGGGTCAGGAATGACAAGGGGGAAGGCCTCCTATGTTCACAGAACAGCAAGACAGGGAGATAGTAAACATGGTTTTGGCCAACAATGCTATAACACTCAATCAGCTCCAAGCTAATGTAGCGCCTGGCACAAAACATTTAGATTTCATGTCCCAGGCATCCCTTTTAACCTTCGACATCTGCTCTTCAATCAAAGGATGAGCAACCCGGCTTACAATTTTATTGGGGGTGGTGTATCCCACAGTGTCACACTCCCCCTCTGAAGACACGAAACAGGACCAAACCCTGAACTCTTGTTGGGTTCACAGGGACCCTCTAACTATAAAACAATCCACTTTCGAAACGTGGCCCCAGGATTTCTGGATACTGCAGTAAAACCAGATAACCCCATGTGGCTTCTCTGGTTGACCTCACAGGGACCCTCAACCATAAAACAATCCAAACTCGAAACTCGCTCCAGCATGGCTGCTTGTGACACACACACACACACACACACACACACACACACACACACACACACACACGGGCATTCCTTTTACTAATTAAACAGAAATAAGATGCTCCACATCCCATGACATTAACCTAAACCTTGTATGCATCTCCTCCCCAATTATAGTGGTACTCTAAAAGTCTTATTCTTGTACCCCTGTTTTAAATGGTGTCTTTTTGATTTCAAAGCTGAATTAAAATTATCTTCGCTTTATTCCCTAACAAGGGTGCATTGTTTACATCAGAATACAACATTGTATTAATATCAGTTATACTTTAATTACTGATCTCTGTATGTTAATTTACCCCTGTTCTAATGCTGTAATTTCTCTTCATGTTTAGTATCCAAATGACCACAAAATTATCTGTTCCTTATTTTTCAAACAATGGTGCATTTTATTCGATCACGAAATGTTGGATAAAACTAAGTTCTCCAAAGTGAGTATAACCTGGAAACCATGCCCACAGACACATGAACAAAGGAGGTTTTTCCCCTCCAAAATTTCAGGCCATAGCATTGGCCATTCCCCCCCCAAAATGGGTGGGGTTAAAGACCTTAAAAAAAAAATCTTGAACCCAACTAATCAATCAATGTTCAGTCCAATAATGCAAGTTAGCTCACTCGGCTCGACTGGAAAAGCTCGGACCCCCGGGGTCCAAAGGCCTGGAGAGTCGGACGCTTCGAACAGCTCAGCAGCGACTCTTCAGGACGAGATCTCAAATCTCTTTTGAGATCTTCCAGCAAGCTTTATCTTCAGGAACAACAACTGCTCTGATCTTCAGGAGAAGCTGGAAGAACATCTGACTCCATCCTAACCGACTCGTCCAAGATTCTTTTGTCTACCGCATCCGGACTCTTGCACAACAAACCAATGCAAGTAATCGGTTTACCAACTGATTTAGATGCGTGTTAAGTTTGAACCCCTTAATATTAAGGCGAATTTAAATTTCCGTGACGATTTCTCAGTTAGGATGTGATTAATTTGAAGTTTAAGCTGCCTTTTTTCTCCTTTCTTCTTTTCCTTTCTCTTTAACTTTTGTTTATTTTATTTTAATTTTTTGTTTTCTTTACTTCGTTTGTTTGTTTGTGTAGTTACCTTCATGTTGTGTTTGTCTCATTCATTAAACGCCATATTTTTTCACCAGTGATTGTCTGAGTACTGCTCATATCTTAAGGTTCCTGCAACATTCAGTCTAAACTACATCTATTAATTTTTAATGGTATAAACAATAAAGTAGGGTTATGTCTTTCTTGGCTGGGAGATACCTCTTTTATAGAATTAATAAAGATTATACTGTCTGTTTGTAGGACGAACAGACCAAATAAGTGTAACGTTAATTCCATTACCGTCAATTTCGACTTAAATATTTGGGAGTAACTATAACCCGTTATAATTACTTATAAATATTTCCCTTTCTTTGCAAGCTAAATTCACTACAGCTTCCTGTCGGCTATGTATAATGCTGAGCAGATCAAAACACACGCTTCTCGTCATGCCCACCTCCTTGATCACAAAATGGCTAAATGAATTTATGCACTGGACCCCTGGCTTTCAAGTCAAAGCATTCCATTGCATAAACAAACTGGAGCGCAGCCAGAACCTGGAACGAATCCAGAGTAGGGGTGGAGCGGTCATAACATATCAAATGGTAATTAATAACTGGCAGCAGCTGGCCTCATTCAGAGGACATGAGTTTTTCTGGGATTACATCATCCTAGATGAAGCACACAAGATCAGAAACAAATCTACAAAGACTGAAGTGTGTGAGTGCAGTTCCGGCACGGCACCACCTCCTGCTCACTGGATCACTGGTTCAAAACAACCTGAAGGAGATGTGGGTGCTGTTTGACTTTGCCTGCAAGGGTGCATTGCTTGGCAGTGCCCAGACCTTTAACCCTCTGGAGTCTGATTTGCCGCCGGTGCCCAAACGTGCTTTTTTTTTCCTTTCCCCAGATGCCAGCAAAAAGAACTTAATCTGCTCGGTCATATTTAAACAAACAAACAAACAAACAAACAAGACAAAGTAATACATTATTTAAATCTGTAGAGGGTCTACTTTCATTTGTGTTTGCTCACTATATAAACAAAACATATTTTTAAAAAATGAATAAAATAGGCAGGTTGCGCCATTCGTCGCCTTTGTCTGCGTGATCTCCGTTTAGAAACATTAAAAAGCGCTGAAACTCAGCCAATATCTGACACACGGAAATAAAGATATATGTAGACAGCTTAAAGTGTGTAGTTTTAGAATAAGTTGGTGAAATAAAAAATGTGTTTCCAATGAATATAAATCATGTGAAACCAAGTAGAAGCACAGATTTTCCACCTCAGGTCATTATCTGATAATGAGCTGCGACCGGATACGCCCCCCCCGCTATTCACAGGTAAAATAGTTCGATGAGTGATGCCCCCCGGACAGTGGCATAAAACAATGCGATTCCACTGAGATTATTACACATTTAGCTGTGTTTGAAAGATGACACGCTACACCGGTGAGGAAGCTCTTCAGATGCTTTTGGACAGTGATGAAGAATTTCGATTGCGATTCCGACGAGGAGCGTTTGCATTTTGAAGAGCGAGGACTTTCCAGCAAGTTGCTACGATAAGTAAGTTATTAAGTCTTACATTTTAAATCATATAAACTCATTGTTTGTAGACATCTCTGCCTAGCTTTTGTCAGCATTGCCTTTTAATGTTACAACAAAAATCTGCCAATATCTGCTCATTTGTAACATTAACTGTTTGTAATTGTATGCCCTAAATATTGTTGACGTTATATAAAGTTATATTTTAGCCTCAGTTCAGTATTGATTAGTGTCACTAAGATAACGACACAGTTCCACAGACTCTGCGATTCCTGCCCGCACGTGAACCTGGACCTCAACTGAGGTCTTCTGACTCTCATTCTTCATGTAGTCTATATAAAATGTTTCTCTGAGATTGTCAACTCTGTGCCACAACACAAATGCTCAAGCTGCCAAGTCAATAGACAAGGGACGCAAATACAAATGGAGCGATGTAACCGTGAGGGAGATGTATCTCTACACTGGGCTCTTATTTTACATGGCAATGGTAAAGTCGCTTATGGACACAATCCATAACACATGCAAAGCAATCTATCATTATAGAAGACGTTTAGCCGTGTATGAGAGGATGGTAGCATGCAAAGCTAACACTGGGAGGACACAGTACATGAAAGCCAAGCCGACTAAGTGGGAGTTTACGTTGTTTGTTCTTGCCGATTCCTCAAATGGATCAACCATGGACTTTTCTGTATACACAGGAAAGAACAACTTTCCCACATGCCATGGACCATCGTATGATGCTGTGATATCTCTTTTTGATGGTAAAGTTTTAGGCTCTGGGTAGCCATGTGTGCATGTGGAACGTACAGAGAGAACAGGAAAGATTGCCCTTGAAATGCAGATAATTCTCTCTCTAAAAACCTCTTGTATTTGTGAAGTAGATGGATACACGAGAGGTCTCATTGTGTTCCACCATTCATTCTGCATATACAGGAGACACTGTGCAGAGGAGGGTAAAATTACAAGGTAAATGGGAAACAAAGACATTTCCATGCACTGCACATGTAACTGCATACAACCAGCACATGGGGGGCGTTGACGTGTCTGATCAACTGTTACAATACTACACAGCACAGAACAATGAAGTGGTAGCGAAAGATTTTTCTACACTTCTTGGACATCGCTGCCACCAACAGTTGAATTATGCATAAAGAACTGTATGGTAACGTGTCCCATAAAGAATTTATAGAACAACTTATTGCCGAGCTTTGAGCGTCACACAGAAAGTAGTGCCAAAACGAGCCAACTCTGATCATGTACCAGTTCCAGGAGCTGAACTGTCCTCTGATGTCAGAAATGTTGCCACAGCTGGCCGTAAGAGCTGTGTACATTGCAAAACATTGCATGGTAAGCGCCACAAAACACCATGGAAATGCCGGCCATGCGATGTTCACCTGTGTCTTCAGTTGAACAAGAACTGCTTTCAAGAGTGGCACAAGGATTTTTGATGCAATTTTTTTTACCTACTCCACTGTATTGTGTTATTGTTTTTGTTGTACTCTATTTTTTATACATACTGTACTATATTGTTTTGTTACACAATTCCCTTTTTAATGATGTCCTTGCTAATGTGTATTTTATATAAACCACAAAGGAAACATTCTTTCTTGTAGTACTGTACTTTTCACTCGGATCCTGGCTCATTGTCTACAAAGCTGTCAGTCACAGCATGTCGACGCCTCTTCGGATATGGCCTTTCAAAGTAGAAAGTGTCTTAAATTTTAAATCAATGTTTTGTTTAATGTGAATGAGCAGGCAGGATGATTTTCACATGATTTAAAAAAAAAAAACTACATTAGCCATGCTCAGCTAAACTGGGCCTGGAGAGGCCTTGCGAAACAGAAAAAAAAAAAAAAGTCACCATGGACTCTCTGGAGCAGTGCTGGAGCTGTCTGCGCTGGCAGAGGCAGGCATAGGGGTTCAGAGCTGTTGCCAGCAGACACCAGTCACTACACCAGTGCAAAGGGATGGGGGAGACGTGGAGATGGAAGACGAGCCCCTGTTCAAAGTACAGACTAAAAGAAAAAAAAAAAAAGCGAGGTAATGGACAAGTAAAGAAGCAGGCAAAGACGTGCTAGAGGTCTGAAAGGACAGTGTTACAGGAGGTCAGCTTCCATGGAGCTGCAGGAAAGCCATCCTGACCCTGCGGCCAAAGAAGGGAGATCTGACGCCCAGTGTCACTGCTGTGCACTGACTGCAAAGCTGCTGTCAAACGCATTGGCCTTGAGACTGATGAAGGTAATTAAGCAGATCATTCACAATGACCAGACGTAACGTTTGCCTCGTAGGTCGATATTTGACAGTGTATGCTTAATTCATGACATTTTGGACGTCTCCAGGCTATTGGGCTTAAAGACTAGTCTAATTTTCCTAGACCAGGAAAAGGCTTTTGACCAGGTTGAGCATGAATACTTGTGGAAGGTGCTGGAGATGGATCCAAGATGATGGCGTGGCAGTAGCTCGCAGCGGCCGCTCCTGACCCAAAATGGTGCTACTTTCACTTTGTAGCCCACCTTATGCAACACATGGACATTGGAGCAACCTGTGTAGCACCACAAAACACTCAAAGAAATAACCCAAACAACACAATAAATGATCTGCGGCAGTAGTTACGCAACCTCTGCGTTCTCCGAGAACCAGGCCTCCAGACCTCGGCGTCGCCTGCAGCGGATGGGCGGAAGAGGGGGAATCTGAAAGCGCTGCGCAAGGAAGCGGCAGCGCAGAAAGCAAGCGGGTGCTAATGCTAGGCTAAAAGCTAACCCTAGCCGGCCCGCTCTACCATCTCTACTGCTGGCAATGTCTGCTCCCTGGACAATAAATTTACACCCTGGATTACATCAGACTCCAACAAGCTACTCTGCGTGAGTACAGACACTGCTGAGTTTTTGTGTTTCACTGAGACGTGGCTGAGCGACAGAGTTCTGGACGCCGCCATTCAGCGCCGACAGAAATGCAGCTCTGCGGTAAGACTCGCAGCGACGATCTGTGTGTTTACATCAATACGGAATGGTGTAAGAACTCTGTGCTTGTTTCTACCTACTGTTAACCGCTGTTGGAGTTTATTGTTGTGAGATGTAGACCTTTTTATTTACCACAGAAATTCAACACCACTATTGTGCTTGGAGTGCACATACCACCTAGCGCTAATGCTAAGGAAGAGCTCAGTGTACTCTACTGGACCATTAGCGAACTACAAAACATACACCCTGACGGATTGTTTATTGTCGCTGGAGATTTTAATCACGCAAATCTCTGGTCCGTGCTTCCCAAATTTCATCAGCCTTCTTTTGCCTTAGAAATAAGAAAGCTAAAAAACATGTTATCTGTATCCGCTAAAAAATATGTTATCTGTATGCAGTGAAGCTCCATGCGTTTATGACCTCCAGAATAGACTATTGTAATGCATTACTGGGTGGATGTCCTGCATCATTAATAAACAAGCTTCAGTTAGTTCAGAATGCGGCAGCCAGAGTTCTCACAAGGTCAAGAAAATATCACATAACCCCAATCTTATTGTCCCTACACTGGTTACCTGTTAAGTTAACTACTTGTGTGCTTTAGCTCTATCTTGAATCTACCCTCTTCTGGTAAGGTAGGATTCTAACTTTGTATATCTATTTAACTCAGTTGATTCTAGAGTGTTGGTCTGTGCTTATTAGTTTGGTCAGGTGATTAATCAAGAGTAGTTTCAGTCTCACTTGAGGTGTGAATTGTGGGCAGGGCTTACTCACTTATTTTGAAGGCGCTCCCCACAAGTAGGTAACCCACTTAAAGCCAGTAACTCTTAGTGTTATTTAGAAAGTCCTATTTATACTCTCTTACTTTAAAAAACACATTGATCTCAAACTGGAAGATCAGTCATGTGCCTCAAACCCATCTCTGTAGTCATCTCTTACAGACACAGACGTTCCTATCCACAGAACAGATGTCACATCGCCAGTAACCTCATCTACCCTTCCCTGTTGTCTCAATCTCAAAAAGCGGTGGTAGGTGGGCTCTGGAATTGTCAGTCTGCTGTAAGGAAAGCTGACTATCACAGGCTTGGCTTCCCACTACACCTTTGACCTTCTGGCACTTACTGAGACCTGGATATCCCCACAGAACACTGCTACACCAGCTGCTCTGTCTTCTGCCTATGCTTTCTCTCACTCACCAAGAGAAACCGGTAGAGGTGGTGGTACAGGTCTACTTTTATCACGGAGATGTTGTTTCACACCTCTCCCTTTGTCTCATTTAACCATGTCTTCTTTTGAATTTCATGCAGTTTCAGTTACCTCTCCAATCAACCTTTTCATCATTGTCATCTACCGCCCTCCTGGTCCCCTTGGGGACTTCCTAGAAGAGATGGACATGCTCCTCAGTACTTTCCCCTCTGATGGCACCCCTCCGACAGTTCTTGGTGACTTCAACCTCCCATCCGACAAACTTCAGTCATCTTGCCTCTTGCCTTTTCTGAATACCTTCTCCTTGACATTTAACAGCTGCCCTCCAACACACAAGGGAGGAAATGTCCTGGACCTGGTTTTCACCCGTCCTACTCCAGCTACAGACATGACTGCCACTCCACTTCCAATCTCTGATCATCACCTGGTTTCCTTTTTAATCACTCTTCCTATTCAACCTAAAAATAATTTGCACGTCTCTCTTATCCGTCCTAAACTTCACTCTCTTTCTCCCTCCTCTGTAACTTCATGTACTCTTTCATCTCTTCCTAACCCTGTCTCCTTTTCTTCTCTACCCTTAGACGTTGCTACGGACTCCTTCCTCTCATCTCTTTCCTCAACCATGGACCTCCTTTGTCCCTTGACTACAAGACCCAAGAAGACTTCTTGTCCCACACCCTGGCTGTCAGAAGTTTTGCGCAGCAATCGACGAGAACTCAATCTGCAGAGAGGAAGTGGGAAAAAAACACAACTTGATGTAGACCTCTCATCTTACCGTGCACTCCTGACCAAATTTTCTTTGGAGGTGACTTCTGCCAAAACTGCCTTCTACAAGGAAAAGCTTGAGGCCTCTGCACAAGACCCTTGTAAGCTTCACATGTCTTCTCTACTAAACCTCCCTGCTGCACCTGCTCCATCCTCCCTGACTGCTAATGACTTTGCCTCCTTTTATGATGAGAAGATTAAGAAAATCTGCCAGACCTTCACTTCCTCTCCAACAATGACTACACAACACAGCCAACAATCCACTACTAGCTTCTCAACCTTAACAGAAGATGAGATACTGCAAGTCATCCGATCCTGCAATCCCACCACCTGTCCTCTGGATCCAATCCCTTCAACTACGCTCCAGACCATCACGCAAGATCTCCTGCCCTTCATCATCAATGGGTCATTAACATCTGGCTATGCACCAACTACCTTCAAGCAAGCAAGGGTCATTTCTATCTTGAAGAAACCTGCTCTGGATCTATCAGACATCAACAACTACAGACCGGTATCACGCCTCTCTTTCTAAATCTCTGGAACGCACCTGTTTTTAACCAACTGTCTGTCTATCTCTCACAGAACAACCTCCACGATCCGAACCAGTCTGGGTTCAAAGCAGCACATTCCACAGAGAAGGCCCTATTGGCTGTTTGAGAAACTGCATGCTGCTCGGTCAGCCAAGCTGTCATCTGTACTTATCGTTCTGGACCTTTCAGCAGCATTTGACACAGTCAACCACAAGACTCTCTTGTCTACCCTCAAGAGCCTTGGTATCTGCGGAACAGCATGGGAATGGTTTGCTTCCTACCTGGAAGGTCGCTCATACCAGGTAACATGGAGGGGATCCACATCTGCCCCATGCAGACTCACCACCGGTGTCCCACAAGGCTCTGTACTTGGTCCCCTCCTTTTCTCCCTCTATACCCACTCCATTGGTGAAGTCATATCCTCACATGGGTTTTCTTATCACTGCTATGCAGATGACACTCAACTCATCTTTTCTTTCCCTCCATCAGATACCACAGCTTCCGCTCAGATCTCAGCATGCTTGTCAGACATATCTTTATGGATGAGTGCTCACCAACTTAAACTCAACCCCAGCAAAACAGAACTGCTGGTCATCCCAGGTGATTCATCCCCAGGTCAAGATCTACAAATAACACTTAATGACTCTGCTCTCCCCTTCAGCCACTGCTCGTAACCTTGGGGTAACTATGGACAATAAACTGTCTTTTTTCCCCACATGTCGCTAATGTTGCTCGTTCTTGTCGATTTCTTCTCTATAACATCCGAAGTATTCGACCATTTCTGTCCATACAGGCTGCCCAGGTGCTTGTTCAGTCTCTTGTCATTTCAAGACTCGACTACTGCAACTCTCTGCTGGCAGGTCTCCCCCTGAACGCTATTCTTCCACTGCAAATGATCCAAAATGCAGCTGCACGTGTTCAATCAGCCCAAGTTCTCCCACACCACCCCACTGCTGCGCTCCCTTCACTGGCTTCCAGTAGCTGCACGTATAAGATTCAAAACACTGATGATGCCTACAAGGCCAAAAATGGACCAGCACCATCTTACCTCAGTGACCTCATCACATCTCGCACTGCACCACGCTGTCTGAGATCCTCCAGCACTGCTCGATTGGTACCACCTTCTCTCAGAATGAGAGGTAAGTACAATTCAAGGCTCTTCTCTGTTCTGGCATCGAGGTGGTGGAATGAACTTCCCCTAGATGTCCGTACAGCAGAGTCCCTGATTATCTTTAAGCGACGACTGAAGACCTACCTCTTCCTGAAATACCTAAATTAGCACTTTCCAAGTTTGTAGAATGAGTTATATTTATATTGAGTTTGTAATCTTGCATACCAGTGTAGATTTATTCATTACTAGAGATTTGAAGCATGTTTGTACATCGCTCTGGATAAGGGCGTCTGCTAAATGCCGCAAATGTAAATGTAAACTACTGCTTCTTACTTATAACACACTAAATGGTTTAGCTCCAATGTATCTCTCCAGTCTTCCAACAAGCTACAATCCGTCACGCTCCCTGAGATCTTTAAACTCTGGACGTCTAGCAGTTCCTAGAATAGCAAAGTCCACTAAAGGCTCACATTTATCTCCTAAATTTTGGAATAGTCTTCCTGACAGTGTTCGGGGCTCAGACACACTCTTCCAGTTTAAGTGCAGATTAAAGATGTATCTTTTTAGCAAAGCCTACACATAACATATATCTCACATCATACATTTGTGCTCCAGTAGGTCTGATCACATACACAACTTGTGTTGTTAACATCATGAACAGCAGCTACGCTAATTTCTTCCATCTGTGATAATCACACATGTTCAGCTATTTTATGAGTTGCTCAGTAGCTCCTATTGTTATAACCATCATCAGGGATAAATGCAAACTGTTCACCTGTTGATTTCTGTAAAGCTGCTTTGAGACAATGTCTGTTGTGAAAAGCGCTATAGAAATAAACTTGACTTGACTCCGTAGCTCACATCCGACAGGCTAACGCACATGACTTCATTTATTTGTCAAAGAGAGGGAGGCTGATCTCTGGATATGTAGTTTTGAACATTTCCTTTTTTGCACAGAAAGCATAGTAGCCATATGCAGAGATATAATGCCCTAACAGCACCAAGGAGTAGGGAAACAGAGAGAAAGGAGGCTCCCTTAACCTCCAAACAGCTTAAGCTGGGATAAACTAAGATATTAACAAAGATGATCATGCAGTGTTGAAGTTTGTGACTCAGATTCTCTAACTCTTAAGTGTGGTAGAACAGCAGTCATATAAAATGTTTTTGTATTATCTTCAGCCCAACACCACGCTCATGTCGAGGACCACTTTGTGACATAATGGTGGATGAGGCAGCACTTAAGATGAAGACTAATATAAAAGAAAAAATAAAAGGTCAGGGATCAATTTCATAGCAGTGAACAAAGATTGTTGGAGGTCAAGGAGAAGACGTTAAATCGGCCTCACTGGGCACTGGGTTGATCCTAACAGTCTGGAAAGGTTCTCAGTACACTAGCATGCAGGCTGTACAAAAGGCCCACACACTTGACATTCTGAATTTGTCGGATAGAACAATGTTTGAAAGACTACAGACAACAGTTTAGATTTTTTATCAAAATATCGTTTTGATTTCCTGCATCCTTCACTTTCCGTTGGCTCCGTCTCGACTATTTTTGCTGTCGGAAGAGCGCTTTTTTCCCTGTCTGAGGGTTTGAAAGCAGTGAGTGAAGGATATTCACCAGAACTACAAACACACACTACAGTAATCACATTAAGGTACGTAATTTCTCTATTATGGCGAACATCCAGTTCACTCAGTGTGTGAAGTGTGACATGTTTAGTCAGTCTCTCTCCGTTGTTAGCGATAATTTTATCTGTGAGAAGTGTAAGCTAGTTTGCTCTTTGACGGAGAAGATCTAAGCATTAGAGGAGCGCATCCAGAGTCTAGAGAGAAGTAGTGAGTGTGAGAGCAGTCCAAGTTCTGCAGGGGAAAGTCTGGATGCCCTAGGTGAAGGTACTATTCCCCCGACTCCGGCATTAGAGCCCTCGCAGCGGGGCGAATGGGTGACGACTCGGCGGCATACTCGCAAAGCCAAAGCTAACGCTAAGGCTCGCCCACGGAGCACCATTCCTCTCCGCTTGCGTGTCCAACAGGTTTGCTCTCCTCAGTGAAGCACCGCTGAGAAACCTGAAAGAGCTCTGGTTTTAGGAGACTCCATTCTGAGGCACGTGAAACTAGCTAGACCTTTAGGGGCACCAGCAGCACAGGTTATGTGAAAAGCGCTTACTATAAACGAAATTATTACCGACCAGGAGTTTAATATAATGTGTTTGACAGAAACGTGGATTAAATCGAATGAATATGTAGCATTAAATGAGGCGAGTCCTCCTGGGTATAGTTACATACACCAACCCCGTCTAAATGGCGGAGGAGGTGGAGTAGCAGCTATTTATAATAATAATCTAAACGTCACACAAAAGACTAAACACAAATGTAAAACATTTGAAGTTCTCTACACCAACATAAAATATTCAGTGTCCGAAAGCAGGTCAAGTCAGTTAATTCCACTAATTATTATTTATAGACCCCCAGGGCCCTACTCTGATTTTCTGATAGAATTTGCAGATTTCATTACAAATCTAGCAACTTCTTTAGACAAAGCATTAATTGTTGGAGACTTTAATATTCATTTTGATAATCAGGAAGACTCCTTAAGAGCAGCAGTTGTGTCCATTCTAGATTCAGTCGGAATTAATCAGAATGTTATAGGACCCACTCATAGTGGTGGACACACTCTCGACTTGTTGTTAACATTTGGATTAAAAATAAAAAACTTAGTCATAATTCCACAGTCTGAAGCTATTTCAGACCATTATCTAATCTCGTTTAAAATTTGCCTTAGTCATTGCATTTCTACGTCACCACGTTACCGTGTTAAGCGTACTTTCACGTCAGCTACAGCAGCGCTTTATTAATAATCTTCCGATATTACGATATTAGATAGATCTCCGTCAGACCCGCAGAGCTCGACTGGGCCACTGAATATCTAGAAACAACGTTACGTTACACTCTAGATGATGTAGCTCCCTTAAGACCAAAATGATCAGGGAGAAAAAATTAGCACAGTGGTATAATGATCATACGCGCACCTTAAAACAGAACACTCGAAAACTAGAACGTAAATGGCGTCAAACAAAATTAACAGTATTTCAAATAGCATGGAAGGAGAGCCTCCTAAATGATAGAAAATCTCTTAGTGCTGCCAGATCAGCATATTTCTCCACCCTCATAGAAAATAACAAGCATAATCCTAGATTTTTATTCAGCACGGTAGCAAAATTAACAGGAATAAAAGCACTGCGCTAACATGCACACCATCAATAGGTAGTAATGATTTCATGAACTTTTTTAATAATAAAATTGAAAACATCAGGCAAGAAATCCAGACGGTTAATATAAATCCAAATTATTTTACAGGTAACCCTGTAGACAGCAGTGTCATTATAGCAGACAATCAATTACAAAGCTTTACTCCTATTCATGAGTGACTTAATTTCATTAATCTCCTCATCAAAATCATCAACCTGTATTCTCGATCCCTTGCCTACTAGTTTCTTTAAACAGATAGCTCCAGAGGTAATCAAACCTGTTTTAAAAATAATTAACTCTTCCATTAGCACTGGTTATGTACCAAATCCTTCAAACTGGCAGTTATCCACCCCCTTATTAAGAAACCTGACCTTGACCCATGTCAGTTGTCCAACTACAGACCGATATCAAATCTCCCCTTTATATCCAAAATTTTAGAAAAGGTTGTAGCACAGCAGTTATGCTCACATCTGCTTATGAATAACATTTTGAAATGTATCAGTCAGGATTTCGGCCTCATCATAGCACAGAGACGGCGCTAGTTAAGGTGGTAAATGACCTGTTATTGGCCTCTGATCAGGGTTTTGTCTCCTTACTTGTTTTGCTCGACCTTAGTGCAGCTTTTGACACCATTGATCACACTATACTGCTTGCTAGACTTGAGAATGTTGTAGGAATAAAGGAACAGCTCTCTCTTGGCTCAGGTCTTATTTGACTGATCGCTATCAGTTTGTGGATGTAAATGGTGAGTTCTCCACGCTCTATGAGGTAAAGTTTGGTGTTCCTCAAGGATCTGTCTTAGGCCCACTGCTTTTCTCTTTATATATGCTGCCTCTTGGTGAAATTATTCATAAACATGGGATTCGCTTCCATTGCTATGCTGATGACACACAGCTGTATATTTCAGCAAAGCCAGATGAGAGAGATCAGCTTAACAATGTTGAGAAGTGTGTAAAGGACATTAGACAGTGGATGCTTAATAACTTTCTTCTGCTCAACTCAGATAAGACGGAAGTACTTTTACTAGGACCACATGCAGCTAGAAGTAAACTTTCCGATTACGTAGCATCTCTGGATGGTGTTTCTGTTTCAGCATGTATGGCTGTCAAAGACCTTGGTGTGATTATTGACCCGAGTCTTTCCTTTGAGTCTCACGTGAATAATATCACCAGAATCGCCTTCTTTCACCTTAGAAATATTGCTAAGATTAGAAATATGATGTCGTTACAGGATGCAGAAAAACTAGTTCATGCTTTTGTTACTTCTAGATTAGACTACTGTAACGCTTTACTGTCTGGGTGTGCGAGTAAGTGCATAAATAAGCTTCAGTTAGTCCAGAATGCAGCAGCAAGGGTCCTCACTAGATCTAGGAAATACGACCACATCACCCCTGTTTTAATCAGTCTACACTGGCTCCCAATCAAATCTCGCATTGATTATAAAATATTACTACTGACGTATAAAGCACTTAACGGTTTCGCACCGCAGTATCTGAGTGAACTTCTGTACCAGTATGATCCTCCACGCCTACTTAGATCAAAAGGTGCTGGCTATCTGTTGGTTCCTCAAATAATGAAGACTACAGCAGGGGGCAGATCTTTCTCTTATAAAGCCCCACAGTTATGGAACAGCCTTCCAATCAGTGTTCGGGACTCGGACACAGTCTCAGTGTTCAAGTCGAGGTTGAAAACGTATTTATTTAGTCAAGCCTTTTATCAGTAGATTTCTCTTAGGTAAAGGCACAGATCTGGAGGGATCATGGATATAGAGTGTTTGGTGAACTGGTATATTTGTATGCTGTCGTCCCCTCACATTCACACGTTCACTCAGGTTTGTTGACGGTGGTGTGGTGGGTCGTCTCTTATCCCAGAGATCCCTCATGTCTGTGTTACCTTCTGCTTCTCCCTTTTAGTTATGCTGCCATAGCGAGTCTTGCCGGAGTCCAAACTGCACAGTGACATTAACTTTCATACACCAATAGTTACACTTAATAATCCATATCCTTCTCTTCCCGTCACCCTCTCTCTCTGTCTCTCTCTCTGTCTCTCTCTCTGTCTCTCTCTCTCTCTCTCTCTCTCTGTCTCTTTCGGTCGAGTTAAACATGCTCCTGAGGCTCCAGTGACCACTGTTCCTGCCCCTCTCCCCTCCTTGGATCTTCACACTTCTGTGCAGCTCGGGACGGTCTCTTAATTCCGGAGTAGAACGGGTGCTTTGAGGACGGATTGGACTGTAGTTGGTGTCGGCGGTCTGCTGCACTGACTCGGGAGTGCAGTTTGCTTCTGATCATCATCACCACTGTACCCCACAACATTGTATATCTGCTTCAAATGGACATTTGGTGCAACCCAGATGAGGATGGGTTCCCTCTTGAGTCTGGTTCCTCTCAAGGTTTCTTCCTTATGCCATCTCGGGCCACAGTTGCTCATCAGGGACAAACATACTTACAAAGAACATATTTATGTTTAATCACCACATTATCTGTGTAAAGCTGCTTTGAGACAATGTTCATTGTTAAAAGCGCTATACAAATAAAAATGAATTGAATTGAATTTTTTTTTACAAGTCGTTTTTGTGTATACGGAGAACAAGGCGAGAACAAAAACTCCGCTTTAAATGACCCTGAAGATGAGATAAATGATGAGGACTTTGTAGAGGTCACAGCTGTAGTAGATGAACATGCTGTAAGCAGCAACTTAGCAACAGCCGTTGTAAAACGTTTAAGTGCTGAGAGAATGTGTAGACCAGCTGTCAGATATTCTTACTGAAACATCTCTCTAAGCAGTGCTGCTGTTCCACTGTGCCTTATGGCCAAAAGTCCTGTTTCTTTCCTTAATGAAATACCATGACGTTCTGCATGTACGGTTGGTCACCGAACTCCTAATATTCATAGGAATTATAGTTTTTCCTCAAATCACACATTATAGCCTTCTGTATTTTCATTTATATTCAGATGATACAATGTAATACTTAACGTTCATATGCCACAGAGATTAATACCTTTGCCTCACTTTTCCCACACCTTCATTTCACCTCAATGTTCTTTCCCACAATTGTTGAGTGAACATGCTCTATTTTAATGATTCCTTTTGTCCTGCTTTCTCCCTTGCATTTCTCATAACTTTAACTGGTGTCCCTTTTGACTCCATTGGTGCTGCTGTGTACCTTTGGTGCAGTTCTTAAAACTTATGATTAACCTCATATCATATGGCCTGTTTTTGTTAAAGCTGTTTCCATGCTCATGCTTTGTCTTATGTGTGCTCTCAGATGACATTTCATGATCATAGGCTTTGTGAGTCCTTTTAAATTCTACCACCAAATTGCGTGCAGGTGTAATCAATCAGGAACTGGGTGACTGTGAACGTGGAACTGTAGCTGAGGTCTGGGGAATGTAGTCCACGGCAGCCATGTTTGTAGGCGGCAATGACTCCTGGGAATTGCGGTTTGTGGTTTCCTGTATCATGACGTTCTCATTGTAGCTTGTGGGTGGCAATCGAACTTGTAACGGAAAGCAATTCTGGTGCAAATTACAAAGCTTTTATACAAAGTCAATGTACATTAAAAAAAAAAATTACTGTGTGTGTGAGGGAATTCTGATCATCATCAGAATAATGTTTTGATATTAATCCTCTTTGAAGCACTTCTACTGAACTATTTGACCCCAACCTGTAGGAACCATGAATCCACAGAATAGGTAGAGAATTACAAGATTCAACATCTCTGTTCAGCCATAAAACCCCCTTCCTAAAGTATAGAGTTCAACAGTAGTTGAAGCTGCACCGTTTACCGCATCAACCCTCATTCTGCTTCCTTTTTCCATCTTTCATCTTCTTTTCCGTCCTCCCCCCATTCATAATAGCACTTATATTAGCGCCAGATTCAAGATGGCGCCGCGGATGGCAGCCTCGGCACGACTCTCTCTAGTACTCTCTTTCTTTTTGTTTACTGTCTGTGTGTTTAGTTACCCTACCCTAATAACTTACACTAAAGAAGAATTGCTTAACATCGGGGAGTTCACTCCAGACACTTTTTCAACAATTTTTACAAACCCAGAAAGTTATTTGGAGATCTTAGTTGGAGCTGCAGCCACTCTCTATGGCACATGGAGGAGACACCGGCGGGAAGCGCGCGGCGCTAGTGAAGCTGCGACAGAGGGGATTTAGAACTGCGCTCCCGTCGATTCACCTGGCGAACCTCCGCTCACTGCCGAACAAAATGGACGAACTAACTCTTCTTAACGGAACAAACAAAGATTTTGCATGCTCCGCTGCTCTCTGTTTTACTGAAACTTGGCTCAGTCGCTCAATCCCGGACAGCGGATTACTTCTCTCGGCTTTCACTTACACCGAGCGGATCGCGTAAAGGAGCTATCGGGCAAAACGAAGGCGGCGGAATCTGCTTCTACATTAACGAACGTTGGTGTACAGATGTCACAGTGCTGGATAAATACTGCAGCCCAAACTTGGAATCACTGGTAATAAACTGTAAACCGTTTTACTCACATGGAATTTTCCTCATTCATTCTGACCGGAGTTTACATCCCACCTCAGGCCAACGTGAATGATGCACTGCAAAACCTGGCAAACCAAATATCCGGCTTGGAGCAAAAACATCCGGATTCTCTTTTTATTATCCTTGGAGACTTTAACAGAGCAAAACTAACAGTAGAACTTCCAAAATACAGGCAACACATTAACTGTCCGACAAGAGGGAAAAACACACTGGATCATTGCTACACCGTTCTTAAGGACTCGTATCGCTCTGTACCCGGGCAGCTTTAGGGAACTCTGATCACTGCTTGGTTCATCTTATTCCAACATACAGGCAGAAACTAAAATCTGTTAAGCCTGTAGTCAAAACAGTGAAGAGATGGACCAGTGAGGCAAAGCAGGAACTACAAGACTGCTTTGAGTGCACTGATTGGAGTGTCTTTGAGGCTGGAACTGACAGCCTGGATGAGCTGACTGACACTGTGACATCCTACATCAGTTTTGTGAAGACATGTGTGCCAACCAAAACCTTCTGCAAGTTCAGTAACAACAAGCCATGGTTCACAGCCAAACTGAAAAACTTCGACATGCCAAGGAAGATGCCTACAGAGGAGGACAAAGCTCTGTACAAGCAGGCCAGGAACCAACTGACAAAGGAGATCAGAATAGCCAAAAGAAGCTACTCTGAAAAGCTGAAAAGCAGGTTTTCAGCTAACGACCCTGCATCAGTGTGGAAAGGCCTGCAAAATATCACAAACTACAGGAGACCACCCTCCCACTGAAGCAAACAAAGACCTGGCTGACGACCTTAACACCTTCTACTGCAGGTTTGAGGACAATATCTTCACACCTCTCATCCAACCCAGCCCAATGTCTGCCCCATCACACCTCTGGATTTCTCTCTTACAACTCCTTCCAGCACTCAAGTTGCGCTCACGATTTGTGAAAAGGATGTGTATCGGCTCTTTCAGAGACAGAAGACAAGAAAGGCTCCGGCCCAGACGGTGTCTCCCCTCCTGTCTCAAAGCATGTGCTGACCAACTGGCTCCTATTTTCACCTCTATCTTCAACAGATCACTGGAGTTGTGTGAGGTCCCCTCCTGCTTTAAACTCTCCACAGTCATCCCAGTCCCCAAGAAACCCTCGATTACTGGACTGAATGACTACAGGCCTGTCGCTCTGACATCTGTCGTCATGAAGACCTTTGAAAAGCTGGTATTGGCCCATCTAAAGAAGGTGACAGAACAGCTGCTGGATCCCCTACAGTTTGCATACCGAGCAAACAGATCGGTGGATGACGCAGTCAACATGGGGCTAAACTACATTCTGCAACACCTTGACTGCCCAGGAACATATGCCCGGATTTTGTTTGTTGACTTTAGTTCGGCTTTCAATACAATAATTCCGGGAATCCTCCACTCAAACTCCTAAACCTTACTATACCCCTGCCATCTGTCAATGGATCACCAGCTTCCTGACAGGCAGGAAACAACAGGTGAGACTGGGAGGTGTTACCTCCAGTATTCAGACAGTCAGCACTGGTGCTCCTCAGGGGTGTGTCCTTTCCCCACTGCTATTCTCCCTTTATACGAATGACTGCATATCAAGTGACCCATCTGTCAAACTCCTGAAATTTGCAGATGACACCACGCTCATTGGACTAATCCAAGATGGTGACGAGTCTGCATATAAGCAGGAGGTGAAGCAGCTGGTGCTATGGTGCAGTCAGAACAACCTTGAGCTAAACACACTCAAAACTGTGGAGATGATAGTGGACTTTAGGAAACATCCTTCAACACTACTCCCTCACAATATCCAACATTCCTGTGTCACCTGTGGAGAACTTCAAGTTTCTGGGCACTACCATTTCCCAAGACCTGAAATGGGAATCAAACATAAACTCAATTCTGAAAAAGGCCCAGCAGAGGATGTACTTTCTAAGGCAATTAAGGAAGTACAGTCTGCCACAGGAGCTGTTGATACAGTTCTACACTGCAGTCATTGAATCTGTCCTGTGCTCATCAATCACCATCTGGTTTGGAGCAGCAACAAAACAGGACAGAAACAGACTGCAGAAAACTGTTAAAACAGCTGAAAAAATCATTGGTGCCCCCCTGCCCACCCTCCAGGACTTGTACCATACAAGAACCAGAAACCGGGCAGGAAAAATCATTAATGACCCTTCACACCCTGGACACAACATCTTTCAGCTCCTCCCTTCTGGCAGGCGCTACAGAACTTTGTTCACTAAGACTGCCAGACACAGGAACAGTTTCTTTCCCCAAGCAATCACCCTCACTAACAACTGACCATAATTAAATTCCATGCTCATATCTATGAGTACCACACAAAACTGTCACTCATCACATTATCTGTATATGTTACACACACTATTGCTTCTATATACTGTACAAAGTTTTATAGTAACCTCTCTCGTCATACTGGCACACAATACTGTCATTTGCACTACCATGCACTCCCACACTTTATGTACATTACTGGTCTGTATCCCTATTTATTACCCACACTGTCTATACTGTCTCATATTGTCTGTATTGTCTTGTATAGTCTGTTTTTGTCTTGTTGTGTCTGTCTTGTCATGTATAGGTTTTTATTTATGTATGTACTTTTGAGAGTAACAAACAGCTGGAACCAAATTCCTTGTGTGTGTCAACACACTTGGCCAATAAACCTGATTCTGATTCTGATTCTGATTCTGATTACCACAGGATCCACCCCTGAGGCACACAGTGTTTATAGCGATATTACAGCAAGCACTTTTCACTAATCAGTTTTATTATAGAAACTATAGGAAGGGATACAAATCATTGATTATTCACAGCTTGCATGGAATAAATTATATAAAAAATTGGTTAATAAATAAATAAACCCATTCCAATTAGTCATGAGATACAAGCAGAGGACTGATCGACCTGCAGCTGACTGCTTCTGGCAAGCCTACAATTTTAACCAAAATTATTAGAAATAATGACAATTTAATCTGTTTAATGTCAAACAAGGCACCTGAAATGAAAAAAATTTAAATCAGCTTCAAAGCAATACTCTAACTCATTCACGGTAGAATCATCGATTATTGTCAAGAGGGCAGGAGAAATATGACCATATGGGTATAAGGATTCAAGCTGCTCTATCTGATTGCTCACTCCCACTTTGCTACCTTTTCTTGTAATCCCATGGATGGAGAAATAATAAAAACCAAAGCGTTATCCATCCACAGCCCAAAGGGAACTGCTGCTGAGACACAGTATCTATCAGAGCTCTAGCAGTCATAAACATGTGCTGTTTATGTCTGTCTGCCTGTGATGGAAGGGGCATAAAAAAAAAAAAAATAACCCTAACCCTGTAACCCTAATTTATAACCCTACCCCTAACCCTGTTACCGTAATGTATACCCCTACGCCACCCCTATCCATGTAGGGGTTATGACCCTACCCCAACCACTACCCCTAACCCTATAAGCCTAAATTATGTCCCTACCCCTGTAACCCTAATTTATAACCCTACCCCTAACACTGTAACCCTTGTTTATAACCCCGAACCTAACCCTGTAACCCTAATGTATATCCCTAGCCCACCCTTATCCATGTAAGAGTTATGACCCTACCCCAACCCCTACCCTTGCAACCCTAATTTATAACCCTCAACCTAACCCTGTAAACCTAATGTATACCCCTACCCCACCTCATCCATGTATGGGTTATGACCCTACACCAACCCTAAAGCCTAACCTTGTTACCCTAATTTATAGAATTTACATTTACATTTGTGGCATTTAGCAGACGCCCTTATCCAGAGCGACGTACAAAAGTACTTTGAGTCTCTCATTAATATCAAAGCTGAATATTTTTGGAAGTAGTTTTTAGTTTTAGCTATTTTAGGGGGATATCTGTGTGTGCAGGTGACTATTACTGTGCATAATTATTAGGCAACTTAACAAAAAACAAATTTATACCCATTTCAATTATTTATTTTTACCAGTGAAACCAATATAACATCTCAACATTCACAAATATACATTTCTGACATTCAAAAACCAAACAAAAACAAATCAGTGACCAATATAGCCACCTTTCTTTGCAAGGACACTCAAAAGCCTGCCATCCATGGATTCTGTCAGTGTTTTGATCTGTTCACCATCAACATTGCGTGCAGCAGCAACCACAGCCTCCCAGACACTGTTCAGAGAGGTGTACTGTTTTCCCTCCTTGTAAATCGCACATTTGATGATGGACCACAGGTTCTCAATGGGGTTCAGATCAGGTGAACAAGGAGGCCATATCATTAGATTTTCTTCTTTTATACCCTTTCTTGCCAGCCACGCTGTGGAGTACTTGGACGTGTGTGATGGAGCATTGTCCTGCATGAAAATCATGTTTTCTTGAAGGATGCAGACTTCTTCCTGTACCACTGCTTGAAGAAGGTGTCTTCCAGAAACTGGCAGTAGGACTGGGAGTTCAGCTTGACTCCATCCTCAACCCGAAAAGGCCCCACAAGCTCATCTTTGATGATACCAGCCCAAACCAGTACTCCACCTCCACCTTGCTGGCGTCTGAGTCGGACTGGAGCTCTCTGCCCTTTACCAATCCAGCCACGGGCCCATCCATCTGGCCCATCAAGACTCACTCTCATTTCATCAGTCCATAAAACCTTAGAAAAATCAGTCTTGAGATATTTCTTGGCCCAGTCTTGACGTTTCAGCTTGTGTGTCTTGTTCAGTGGTGGTCGACTTTCTGCCTTTCTTACCTTGGCCATGTCTCTGAGTATTGCACACCTTGTGCTTTTGGGCACTCAGTGATGTTGCAGCTCTGAAATATGGCCAAACTGGTGGCAAGTGGCATCTTGGCAGCTGCACGCTTGACTTTTCTCAGTTCACGGGCAGTTATTTTGCGCCTTGGTTTTTCCACACGCTTCTTGCGACCCTGTCGACTATTTTGAATGAAACGCTTGATTGTTCGATGATCACGCTTCAGAAGCTTGGCTATTTTAAGACTGCTGCATCCCTCTGCAATATATCTCACTATTTTTGACTTTTCTGAGCCTGTCAAGTCCTTCTTTTGACCCATTTTGCCAAAGGAAAGGAAGTTGCCTAATAATTATGCACACCTGATATAGGGTGTTGATGTCATTAGACCACACCCCTTCTCATTACAGAGATGCACATCACCTAATATGCTTAATTGGTAGTAGGCTTTCCAGCCTATACAGCTTGGAGTAAGACAACATGCATAACGAGGATGATGTGGTCAAAATACTCATTTGCCTAATAATTCTGCACTCCCTGTATATCCCTTACCCTAACCCTGTTGCTCTAATTTATTGCCCTACCCATAATCCTGTAAACTTAACTTATAACACTACCCTTAACCATGTTACCCTAACTTATAACCCTTCCACTAACCTTATTACTCTCTTATAATTTAACCCAACCCTGTTACCCTAATTTATAACCCTATCTCTAACCCTGTTACCCTAATTTATAACCCTACCCGCTAACTCTGTAACCCTAATTTATAATCCTATCCCCTAACCATGTTACCTTAAATTAAAACCCTATCCCTAACCCTTTAACCCTAACTCACAACCCTACCCATAATATTGTAACCCTAATTTTTTACCCTATCTCTAACCATGACTTATAACCCTACCCTCTACCCCTGTTATCCTAAATTATAACCCTACCTCTAACCCAGTAACTATAAAATTATAATCCTACCTCAACCCTGTAACCCTAATTTATAACCCTAACCCTAACCTGCAACCCTATTTTATTACCCAACCCATAACGCAGTAACCCTAAATAATAAGTCAACTCAAGTTTATTTCTATTGCGCTTTTCACAACAGACATTGTCTCAAAGCAGCTTTACACAAATCATCAGTGAAGGTGAATGGTGTGAATTTGTCCCTGATGAGCAGCCGTGGCGACTGTGGCAAGGAAAAGCTCCCTTAGATGTTATGAGGAAGAAACCTTGAGAGGAACCAGACTCAAAAGGGAAACCCATCCTCATCTGGGTGACATCAAGATTTTGATCATAAATCTTTCAACAATACAGAACACTGGAGAGTGAGAACTAACATGAGTACTGGAGTATAAGATTATAAGTAATGTTGTTTCTACAGTCTTCATGGTTATAAAACCAGGAGCATTTTAACAAACTTTGTAACGTTACTTCAGATTAACAATAATGTAGACTTTTTACACGCAGTTATATTGTAGTTTGGACAATTAAGTTACGAGTGTTCTTTTAACGGACCATGACGCTACAGCCCACCGGGATTTGTCCCATTAACGTTATCTGTTACATCAGTCTAGTTAACTTACAATTGCTGGACTAACTTAGTCGTTATTTTCTGCATTTAACTTTCTCACACGTGACTTTATATGCCCACCACCCAAGTAAATAACAATGACGAAGCCAACTCAGCGGTAATACAGCCTCGCCTCCCCTCCCCTCCCTCTTCATATACGGTCGGGCACACTAACATTACACTGATATTCGGTCCATTTTAAATACATTTTTAAGTTGTCGTGCTGTAACAACCGAATTTTAGCTGAACATTCGGTGGTTAAAAAAAATACAGAGTACCGTGACGCTAGAAATGCTGGCACCTTTCAGAAAGTTACCACAGAACAGCACTGCTGCAACAAAATGTAAAAAAAAAAAACACTGAACATTTTGTGTACCCAAAACACGGCCAATATGTAATTCAATTTAGACAACTGACTACTTTTAGTTTAGTACTACTACAGTTTTTACGGAGTCTTACGGTGGTTTTAGTCAGTTTTTAGTCTTCCTGTGACCAGCAAACTCAAACTGGTTTCTCGTCATTGAGCGTTGTCCACCTGACGTGATCACAAAAGCCGGGAAACATACTCAATTTATTTAGTCGATGCAAAATACAAAAAAATTTATTGGAAGTAAGTAATCATTTTGGTACCAAAAACATTAAATATATAAAAAATATAATTTGTTGGTTAAAAGCTTATTATTCTTAATAAAATATACTAAATTAATTAAGTAAATATTATTTAAAAAAAATCTCTGGTATTTTTACTCATTAATTTTGGTAATTCCAATTTAAATAATCTCTTAAATGATATTTAGAGATTTTATTGAGTTAATACAAGTATTTATTTTTGTGATATTTACAAAGCCACTGAATAATTTTTTACAGTGTAGGGTTATAAATTATGATTACATGGTTTAGGGTAGGGTTATAAATTAGGGTTACAGACTTAGGGGTAGGGTTATAAATTATGGTTATAGGGGTAGGGTTTTAAGTTAGGGTTATAGGGTTAGGGGCCCTTATAGCCCTTCCCCACCCTTATCCATGTAGGAGTTACGACCCAACCCTTATTTACCTGTGTCGTAACTCCTACATGGATAAGGGTGGGGAAGGGCTATAAGTTAGGGTAACAGGGGTAGGTGTATGGTTAAATTAGCAGTAACCCAGTTTGCTTTGTAGAATTAAAGAGTTATATTTGTATTAAGTTTGTAATCTAGCGTACCAGTGTAGATTTATTTATTGCTAGAGACTCAAAGTACTTTTGTACGTCGCTCTGAATAAGGGCGTCTGCTAAATGCCGCAAATGTAAATTCTATAAATTAGGGTAACAAGGTTAGGCTTTAGGGTTGGTGCAGGGTGATAACCCATACATGGATGAGGTGGGGAAGGGGTATACATTAGGTTTACAGGGTTAGGTTCAGGGTTATAAATTAGGGTTGCAATGGTAGGGGTTGGGGTAGGGTCATAACTCCTACATGGATACGGTTGGGCTAGGGATATACATTAGGGTTGCAGGGTTACATTCGGGGTTATAAACAAGGGATACAGTGTTAGGGGTAGGTTATAAATTAGGGTTACAGGGGTAGGGACATAATTTAGGGTTTGGGGTAGGGTCATAACCCCTACATGGATAGGGGTGGCGTAGAAATATACATTATGGTTACAGGGTTAGGGGTAGGGTTATACATTAGGGTTACAGGGGTAGGGACATAATTTAGGGTTATAGGGTTAGGGGTAGTGGTTGGGGTAGAGTCATAACCCCTACATGGATAGGGGTGGCGTAGGGGTATACTTTACGGTAACTGGGTTAGGGGTAGGGTTATAAATTAGGGTTACAGGGTTAGGGGTAGGGTTATAAATTAGGGTTACAGGGTTAGGGTTATGCATTTTTAATGCCCCTTCCATCACAGGCAGACAGACATAAACAGCACATGTTTATGACTGCTAGAGCGCTGATAGATACTGTGTCTCAGCAGCAGTTCCCTTTAGGCTGTGGATGGATAACGCTTTGGTTTTTATTATTTCTCCATCCATTAGATTAGATTAGATTAGATTCAACTTTATTGTCATTACACATGTACAAGTACAATGCAACGAAATGCAGTTTGGGTCTAACCAGAGTGCAATAACAGCAAGTGCAGGATATATAGATTTACATGAATTTACAGTTAAATAAAATAAAGACTATAAACAGTAATTAAAAGATGAATATGTACTATAAATGTAGTATACAGATGAATATATGTTATATATGTAAAACACAATATACAGAGTAGTGTATATATATGTACTATAAATATAAATATAATTACAGATGAGTATATATGTACTATGAACAATAATATACAGATGAATATATATATATGTATTATGAACATGCTATACAGATGCCTATTACTGTACACAGAGAGTAACTATAAACAGAGAACAGGTATATGTACAGTGGTGATAGTTTTATGGTGAGCAGCAATAAAAAAAGAGCAGTGTGCAAATGAGCAAGGTTTGTGTAAACAGTCCGTGCAATAACAAAGTGTGAGGTGAGAGATGATCAGTGTCTTGGTGAGCATAAGTTTTTTTCAGAGTCCATTAGCAAAGAGTGTGAGGTGTGGGGGGAATGTAGTAGTGTATCAGTGCGTTTTAGAGTTCACTAAAGAGACAGCTCTAGGAAAAAAGCTGTTCTTTAGTCTGCTGGTCCTGGTCCGGAGGCACCTGAAACACCTGCCAGAGGGCAGAAGAGTGAACAGTCTGTGGGCGGGATGAGAGGAGTCCTTAAGAATGCTGCGAGCTCGACGCAGACAGCGTTTCTTTTGGATGTCCTCCATGGCTGGGAGTGGAGTCCCTGTGATGCGCTGGGCAGTTTTCACCACCCGCTGCAGTGCCTTACGCTCCGCAGCAGAGCAGCTCCCATACCAGACTGTGACACAGCTGGTCAGGATGCTCTCTACTGCGCAGCGGTAGAAGTTCACCAGGATATCCGAGGAGAGATGATTTTTTTTAAGTGTCCTCAGGAAAAAGAGACGCTGGTGAGCCTTCTTGACCAGGCTGGAGGTGTTGATGTTCCAGGACAGGTCCGCCGAGATGTGGATCCCCAGGAACTTGAAACTGGAGACACGCTCAACAGCCATCCCGTTGATGTGGGTGGTGTCATGTGTGCCTCTTGCCTCCTTCCTGAAGTCCACAATAAGCTCCTTTGTCTTGGAGGTGTTAAGGAGCAGGTTATTGTTGCTGCACCATGTGGCTAGGTGCTGGATCTCCTCCCTGTAGGCAGTCTCATCATTGTTGGTGATGAGACCAATCACGGTAGTGTCATCTGCAAACTTGATGATGGAGTTAGATCCATTCACAGGCCTGCAGTCGGAGGTGAAGAGGAGTAGAGGAAGGGCTCAGCACACAGCCCTGTGGTACACCAGTGTTGAGTGTGATGGTGTTGGAGCAAATGGAGCCAGATCGAACCTGCTGGGGTCTTTTGGTCAGAAAGTCCATGACCCAGTTGCAGGTGGAGGTGTTAATGCCCAGATCTAGGAGTTTGCATATTAGCTTGGATGGAATGATGGTATTGAATGCTGAGCTGAAGTCAACAAACAGCATACGTGCATAGGTGTTCTTATTGTCCAAGTGTGTGAGCACAGAGTGCAATGCCATGGAAACTGCATCTTCTGTGCTTCTATTGCTTCGGTAGGCAAACTGGTGGGAGTCAAATGTGGTTGGCAGAGAGTCCTTCAGGTGTGCCAGGACCAGCCGCTCAAAGCACTTCATGACAATGGGTGTCAGTGCTACAGGGCGGTAGTCGTTCAGGCACGTTGGGTTAGAGTGTTTAGGCACTGGCACAATGGAGGTACATTTAAAGCAAGTGGGAACAGCTGCTTGGGCAAGAGACAGGTTGAAAATGTCAGTAAAGACCCCAGCGAGCTGCTCAGCACATGCCCTAAGTACGCGACCAGGGATGTTGTCTGGTCCAGCGGCTTTGTGAGCGCTGATCCGGCTCAGTGCATTGCAGACATCTGTGGAGGAGAGTTTAATTGGAGAGTGATCAGCCGAGAGTTTGAGCTTTGTGGCAGTTTCTTTGTTGTCTCTCTCAAAGCGAGCATAAAAGTCATTAAGCTCATTCAGAAAGAGGACATCAGTGGCAGCTTGGGTGGAGTGGGAGGATTTGTAATCACTGATGGCCTGGATGCCTTGCCACATGCGTCGAGGGTCAGAGTTAGAAAAATGCTCCTCTATCTTCAGCTTGTAGCAGTGCTTGGCCTCTTTGATGCCCCTCTTCAGGTTAGCTCTGGATGTGCTGTATGCTTGAGCGTCACCTGACCTGAAGGCAGTAGTGCGTGCCTTCAGCAGGAGGCGCACCTCCTTGTTCATCCATGGCTTCTGATTAGGGTATGTAGTGATCTGTTTCTGGGTAGTAACACTGTTTGTGGTGGAACTGATGTAATCCAGAACAGAGGAGGTGTAGCAATCAATGTCTGTGTGAGAGTCACTGGTGGCCTGAGAAGCAAATGTACTCCAGTCTGTGTGTAGAAACCTTTCCTGAAGTGTGAAATCTGCGTCTGCGGGCCACACCTTGATGGTTCTCACTGATGGCTTTACTCGGTTGATGAGGGGTGCATATTTAGGGGTGAGAAACAAAGAAAGGTGATCTGACTGTCCCAGGTGGGGGAGGGAGGTTGCAACGTAAGCTCCAGCCATGTTTGTGTATACATGGTCTAAAGTCTTGTTCCCTCTGGTGTGACATGAAACATGCTGATGAAATTTTGGAAGAACTGCCTTTAAGTTTGAGTGATTAAAATCTCCGCAACAATAAACGCAGCTTCCGGGTGAACAGTCTGTTGTTTACTGATGGCCGCATAAAGTTCTTTCATAGCGAGCTCAGCATCAGCATCAGGGGGAATGTAAGCAGCAGTGATAATGGTGGATGTGAACTCCCGCGGTAGATAAAACGGTCTACATTTAACCATGAGAAACTCCAGGTTAGCTGAACAATGACTCTCGACAATAACAGAGTTCGTGCACCAAGCTTTGTTGACATAAATGCACAGTCCACCGCCTCTGGTCTTACCGGAGCCATCTAATGTCCTATCCGCCCGAGTGTGTGTCGTCCGCTAGCTCAATAGCGTTGTCCGGGATGCCGCTGTGTAGCCATGTTTCCGTGAAAATCATGACATTACAGTTCCGAAGTTTCATGCTGTGTGTGATGCTGAGTCGAATCTCCTCCATTTTGTTCACCAGCGACCGAACATTGGCGAGGAAGATGCTGGGTAAAGAGAGCCGGTGTGGTGTTAGCTTTAGCTTAGCTTTCACTCCACCACGCTTCCCCCGCCTTTGTTTACGATCTCGACGCCGCCTGCGAGCACTTCCGCCCGGCCGTGTAGAGTGAGCTGCCTCGGGTGCTCTGGTGATCTCAGGAAGGAGATGAAGGTTGTCCATAAAACTGTCAGGAATTACCTGACAGGAAATCTCCTGTAATTACAGGAAATTACAGGAGATTACATATTTCTCCTGCCCTCTCGACAATAATCGATGATTCTACTGTGGGGCAGAATGAGTTAGAGTATTGCTTTGAAGCTGATTTTAATTTTTTTCATTTCAGGTGCCTTGTTTGACATTAAACAGATTAAATTGTCATTATTTCTCATAATTTTGGGTTAGGGTTAGGGTTAAAAATTGTAGGCTTGCCAGAAGCAGTCAGCTGCAGGTCGATCAGTCCTCTGCTTGTATCTCATGACTAATTGGAATGGGTTTATTTATTTATTAACCAATTTTTAATATAATTTATTCCATGCAAGCTGTGAATAATCAATGATTTGTATCCCTTCCTATAGTTTCTATAATAAAACTGATTAGTGAAAGGTGCTTGCTGTAATATCGCTATAAACATTGTGTGCCTCAGGGGTGGATCCTGTGGTAAGTGCTATTATGAATAGGGGGAGGACGGAAAAGAAGAGAAAAGATGGAAAAGGGTAGAAGAATGAGGGTTGATGCGGTAAACGGTGCAGCTTCAACTACTGTTGAACCCTATGCTTTAGGAAGGGGGTTTTATGGCTGAAAAGAGATGAATCTTGTAATTCTCTGTCTATTCTGTGGATTCATGGTTAGGTTCCTACAGGTCGGGGTCAAATAGTTCAGTAGAAGTGCTTCAAAGAGGATTAATTTCAAAACATTATTCTGATGATGATCAGAATTCCCTCACACACACACACAGTTTTTTTTTTTAAATGTACATTGACATTGTATAAAAGCTTTGTAATTTGCACCAGAATTGCTTTCCGTTACAAGTACGATTGCCACCCACAAGCTACAATGAGAACGTCATGACACAGGAAACCACAAACCGCAGTTCCCAGCAGTCATTGTCGCCTACAAACATGGCTGCCGTGGACTACATTCTCCAGACCTCAGCTACAGTTCCACGTTCACAGTCACCCAGTTCCTGATTGATTACACCTGCACACAATTTGGTGGTAGAATTTAAAAGGACTCACAAAGCCTATGATCATGAAATGTCATCTGAGAGCACACATAAGACAAAGCATGAGCATGGAAACAGCTTTAACAAAAACAGGCCATATGATATGAGGTTAATCATAAGTTTTAAGAACTGCACCAAAGGTACACAGCAGCACCAATGGAGTCAAAAGGGACACCAGTTAAAGTTATGAGAAATGCAGAGGAGAAAGCAGGACAAAAGGAATCATTAAAATAGAGCATGTTCACTCACCAATGGTGGGAAAGAACATTGAGGTGAAATGAAGGTGTGGGAAAGTGAGGCAAAGGTATTAATCTCTGTGGCATATGAACGTTAAGTATTACATTGTACTTATGATCATCTAAATATAAATGGAAATACAGGAGGCTATAATGTGTGATTTGAGGAAAAACTATGGTTCCTATGAATATTAGGAGTTCGGTGACTAACTGTACATGCAGAACGTCATGGTATCTCATTAAGGAAAGAAACAGGACTTTTGGCCATGAAGCACAGTGGAACAGCAGCACTGCTTAGAGAGATGTTTCAGTAAGAATATCTGACAGCTGGTCTACACATTCTCTTAGCACTTAAACATTTTACAATGGCTGTTGCTAAGTTGCTGCTTACAGCATGTTCATCTACTACAGCTGTGATCTCTACAAAGTCCTCACCATTTATCTCATCTTCAGGGTCATTTAAAGCGGAGTTTTTGTTCTCATCTTGTTCTCCGTATACACAAAAACGACTTTAAAACAAATCTAAACTGTTGTCTGTAGTTTTTCAAAAATTGTTCTATCCGACAAATTCAGAATGTCAAATGTGTGGGCCTTTTGTACAGCCTGCATGCTAGTGTACTGAGAACCTTTCCAGACTGTTAGGATCAACCCAGTGCCCAGTGAGGCCGATTTAACCTCTTCTCCTTGACCTCCAACAATCTTTGTTCACTGCTATGAAATTGATCCCTGACTTTTTTTTCTTTCTTTCAAACTTCAACACTGCATGATCAACTTTGTTAATATCTTAGTTTCTCCCAGCTTAAGCTGTCTGGAGGTTGAAGGAGCCTCCTTTCTCTCTGTTTCCCTACTCCTTGGTGCTGTTAGGGCATTATATCTCTGCATATGGCTACTATGCTTTCTGTGCAAAAAGGAAATGTTCAAAACTACATATCCAGAGATCAGCCTCCCTCTCTTTGACAAATAAATGAACAGTCATGTGCATTTAGCATGTCAGATGTGAGCTACAGAGTCAAGTCAAGTTTATTTCTATAGCACTTTTCACAACAGACATTGTCTCAATGACGCTTTACAGAAATCAACAGGTGCATTTATCCCTGATGATCAGCTTTGGCGACTGTCGCAAGGGAAAAACTCCCTTAGATGTTCTGAGGAAGAAACCTTGAGAGGAACCAGACTCAAAAGGGGAACCCATCCTCATTTGGGTGACCATCAAAAGTGTGATTTATAAATCTTTCAACAATACAGAACACTGGAGAGTGAGACCTAACATGAGTACTGGAGTGCAATGTTCTTTCTACAGTTTTATACAGTCATCATAGTTATAAAACTAGAAGCTACTGAGCAACTCATAAAATAGCTCAACATTTGTGATCATCACAGATCCAACACCAGCTAACCCCAGGACTGTGTATCTAATCTACTACTCAAAGTGCAGTGAACAGTATGTGGGGGAGACTAGCAACACTATCAGTGTTGTGTCAGCTTAATTGTCAATGTCAAGCATGAGAAAGGAGCCCGCACTTTATTCAGCATGGTGTTGGGTCCCTGAAGATCAGGGGACTACAACATAATAAATGGTGGTCTGACAACATAAGGAAACGAACAGAACGAACAAGGATAAATAAATTGAGTTCCATGCACCCATGGGGTTTGAATGAACAGTCTAGAGTAATTTGGAGCTCAAGTTCATGACTGACAAAACACGAGGTATGAGTGCTTGGTGACTGGGAGGTAGGCCAGTGCACAACGTGGACACTCTCAGCTTGGCCGGCTCTGCACCACTTATCCCACTAACCCTCTAACCCTAACCCCTTGTCGAGAAAAATATTTTACTCAATCTTATCTAGCGTGTGTTATAATCAAACTAATATTAATCCAACAAAATGAACCTAATAATTAGTGTAGAACTTATTAGATACAATAGAAGTAGTTTGATAAAACCTATTTAGCCTATATGTTAATCAAATTTATATAACCTATTTACACAAGTATAAGTGAGATGATGATGATGATGATGATGATGATGATGATAAGGCATTTGTGTGAGAGTAGAATAGATTCTGACTCTTATGATTGTGTTGAATAGACAAAGAACAAAGACAGCATTGATGAGATCTAAGCATGTTTATTGGGATAAAAAAGCTTGTGGGCTTCTGCAGCTACAGGGGACATGAGGGAGTAGTCTGACTCGGAGTCGGGTGAAGGTAAAGTAGCAAGATAATCGGACGAAGGGACCGGAGATGGTGAGACAGTTACGTATTCCTACTTGGGTTTCTTCCTTTTCATCTGCTGACATGAGATGGACATCTTTTGATGTCAAGCATTTTAAAGCAACAAGGAAGACATGAAACTTTAGAACAACTGGAACGGGCTGATAAATGTGAGCTTTTGCGTCGCAATCCTGTTACTGCAGCTCGCATGTTTGATTTTAGGTGCCATTGTTTTTTGAGAGAAGTTCTTATGTCTCCTGTTCAACCTAGAGGAGAAATTGTAGATGATTTTTACAGGGTTGAATTTCAGCAGCGTGGTTCTCCACATGTTCATTGTTTGTTTTGGATTAAAAATGCCCCACAGATAGATACAAATTCTGATTAAGTTGTTGAGTTTGTTGACAAATATGTTACATGTGAGGTTTCTAGTGAAAATGAGGAATTGCACAATATTATTACATCAGTGCAACTTCACAGTAAACACCATTCACAAACATGTAAAAAAAAAAAAAAAAAAAATACAGCTTGTTGTTTTAATTTTCCTAAACCACCAACAAGCAGAACTTTTATTTGTCGAAGAAAAGTGGAAGATGAGTCTGTAAGGTGGGAACCACCCACTGGTCCGATGGCTCCAGAGGCGTGGCGAAGTTTTAGTCTTTCCTTTCACATTAGATAATAAGATATGGATTTATATCTGACTCCAATTAAATAAAACATAAAAAAATATTTACATAGGTTTGTTATTTTACTAATAGTATAATTTGGATGGATGTTTGTTTAGTTAGTCTGATTAAGCTCTGGTATTACACTCGTTCATTCGGTTCTCATAGTCGCACATGATCCTAGTATGCGCCTTATAATTAATATACTGGTCAACGGTCATAAGCGAATCAGTATTGGTCGCTGCCAGAGGTTGGACTATATGCTTAAGCGGCCGCTTTCTGCGTGCTCAACTTTAAACATACTTTATTTAGTCCCCTTAGAGGTGACACTTAATTATTACAATAATTATTTCTAACCACAGATAATGAATAGAATGATATTGAAATAATCAGAGGTTGAGGCTGACCCTATTTAGAGTGATCAAAAATGTTACTCTAAACAGAAATACATATTGTTAGCCTCCTAAGTACACTTAAACTAACGCCAAGTGCTAGTCGTATTTCTCAAATCCTCAGCTGATGTATTATTTACTATCTAACTGGGATTTAGGCCGATCCTAGCCTGATTTCAGTCCTTACAGTAACTACGGATGCAATGTTATTACTTGCAGTGTCAACATTTACCGAGCAACACAGAATAAAATCAAACATACTTTATTAACCAGGTAAGAAAATCACAATTCAAAGCCAATTCATCGTTCAATTAAAATATAACACAAATACAAACCAATAGTATTTACATTTAAACAGGAAATATAAAACCTTTCATACCTGGTAAAGACGACACACAGTAATCGTGCGGGAGATCTGTTTACAGATTCCCTGAATTGTTGGTCAGTTCTCCTTAAATACCCAGATAGAGTAGACAAGTTCAAGTTTAACTTTATTAACTTTTTAGTAACTAAGACATTATGTAAACATTATTTATCAATGGGAGTTTGCATGTATTGGTTCTTACAGACCTGTGGGAGGCACCTCACTGGTATACCTTTGTAGTGGGGCACATCCCTTTGCATAGAGTTATGTTTTCTTAACTCTATTAAACCTTTTTTATTATTTGTTTTAGTGCTGTGGGAATGGGACCTGTGTACCAGTCGCGATAAAACCTTTTGTAATGAAATTAAACATGAACATTTTCTTACACATAATCATCTGGTGTGCTGTAGAGTGTCCTGTGTTGAGAATGTAACAAGGAAAGGAGGGGTAGAGGGGTCAGACATATGTCTGCAGATCTACCATTTGTATGGAGATGTGGTGTTTGAAGACCAAGGGTAGCTCTCTGGGGAGCCTACTGTGTTCGAGATAAAGTTTTGGTTCTCGAGAGGGGTGTTGTGGGGTCTTGGTCCCCTGCCGTGAGTCCTGGAGGAAACTTGGTGTGTTGTAAAGAGTTCTCTTTTGAAGTTCTTGTTGCCTCGGGCACCTACAGGGCACACACACTGCACTCTCGGGCATCCATGCTGTGTTCTCGGGGAGGGCTGACCTTTTGGTCAGGATCAAGCAAAAGTCTTAGATGAAAATAGTGTACTATTGCTATTATTGTAATATGTACATTGTATGTACAATTGTACAGAGGTTATCCATCAAATTATATATTTAATCACAACTTAATTGCACATTTCTATCTGTTCCAAATGTACCATATATTGGTACTTCCTGTTCGTAATACTTTAAGCAACATAGACATGGTGAAATATGGATGCAACCTTGAGCATGAAGACAAAAAAACTCTTGTAAATATTTTAAAGCAATAATGGTGGTTTATTAATTATGGTTGGCTCATAAATAAAACAAAAGTTTGCTGATTACAAATATTTTTCCGTGGAGTTTATTTATTTTTTATATCTAAGTAAAGACGTCGTGAATAAATTTGTTGTGCTAAAGGTTTTAATGTCGCCTCTTTTATATTTAATTATTTATTTATGTATTTATATATATTTGTTAATAAAAATGGTAAAAACAGAAATGCGCGCTGAATTAATTGCGTGTTAATAAAATTTAATGCCGTTTAAAAGAATGTTTATTTTGACAGGCTAATATAGGACAGGTGTCTTTTATGCAGCTAACGACCTCAAACAGGTGCATCTAATTTAGGATAATAAATGTAGTGGAGGTGGACATTTTAAAGGCAGACTAACAGGTCTTTGAGGGTCAGAATTCTAGCTGATAGACAGGTGTGCAAATACTTATTTGCAGCTGTATCATACAAATAAATAGTTTAATAATCATATATTGTGATTTCTGGATTTTTTTTTTTTAGATTATGTCTCTCACAGTGGACATGCACCTACGATGACAATTTCAGACCCTCCATGATTTCTAAGTGGGAGAACTTGTAAAATAGCAGGGTGTTTAAATACTTATTTTCCTCACTGTGTGTGTGTGTGTGTATGTGTGTATATGTGTTATATATATATATATATATATATATATATATATATATATATATATATATATATATATATAATATACACAAAACTAATAAAAAATGTTGTTACCTAATGAATGTGTCCAGATATCCACATATAGAACACAAGCAGAGAAAAGATGTTGGTGATGATGATGATCAGGTGATCAGGAATGTCTTTGTGCTCAGTCATGTTTACATCAATGACTCCCTCTGTCTCATCCACGTTAGCCTTTCTTCTTGCTTTTTGCTTGCTGATTCTTGGTTTCGTAAACTAGTCTACATCTGTGGTGAGTGAGAGTCAGGACATTTATACATTAGTGGATTGAAAAAGACGCACAATGACAGGAAATTGGTTGGTGGGCTGAAATCGGCACGCGGTGAAAAAATAAAATATTTATATTTGACCAAATCAATTATTTAAAGGAAAGTAACGAGCCGGTTTTGAAATGTTAGAAGTAGAAAGTACAGATATTTGTGTAAAAATGTAATGAGTTAAAGTAAAAAGTTGTCTGAAAAATAAATAGTGGAGTAAAGTACTGATACCATAAAAATCTACTTAAGTACAATAACGAAGTATTTGTACTCGGTTACTTCCCACCTCTGATTGGAGGGGGGAGTTTAGTTCTGCTTTAGGTGTTTTTTTACTGCAGCAGGCCTCTTGATTTGTGAGGAGTTGACAGCCAATTCAGGACATCCAGGGTGTTTTGTGCATTGTGTTCAATCAACAGTCGTAGTGTTGCTGTCTTAGACATTTTTAGAGTCTGTTGTGTAAAAAAATAAATAAATAAATAAGGGGAAACCTAAACTGTTGCAGAGAGTGTACACTGTGTTAAGGACGCACATGACAGCAAGACAGTTTGTGATAGAACATGTTTTTTATTTTCTCCTTCTTGTTTCTCTCTGCCTGTCTGCTTCCATCTATGTCTCACCTAATCCCTGAAACCCCGCCTACTCCTTAAAGGGCTATGGCACATTTAACCACTCTACATCCCTCCCCTTAGGCTAGTGATTACCAACTGAGCATTCATAACATGAAACATAACGTTCAAAACTAACTGGAGCATGAGAACTGCATGACATGGAACCGTATCATTACAAATAGAAAAGCAGAAGAATAAATGTCCTTAACCAGTGAAGTAATCATAATCTGTCATGAGTGTCTGGGGACTTCGATGAACTGCAAAGTGTCTCTTAAGCTTTGAAATTACAGTGACACTCCTTATGTCAGGTAGATAGTCGAGCTCAAACCAGGTAGAGTCTACAAGAACAAGGTGCATTTTGCCATGCCATTCAAATATGTCAAGCAGTGAACATCCAGGGGCGGTCAGGAATATCGTGCAAGTGCATGGGTTCTCTGGGGTGATGAGGTTTCAGGGCGTTGCAAGGGGCACAACAAGAGAGTGCTCTCTCTATATCACCATACATCGTGGGCCAGTACATGGTCTCCATCGCCCTGCGCTTTGTGGCCGCCAGGCTTGGATGGCCTTGATGCAACTAAGCCACATAGTAACTCTGTAACAATGGTGGGATCAGGAGTCACTGTCCTCGAAAGATCAGACCACCCTCAAAGACAAACTCCTCCCTCATTGCAAAGAACGGGCGGAGATCATACTAAAGATCCTTAAAAGAGCTTGGCCAGCCATGCATTATTATGTCCACAAGTCTTTGGCACATAGGATCAGATCTAACAACAGAGTGGAGTTCTTCTGTTCATTGAGACAAGAGAACTTGAAGTGTCATGACCTCTAGCAGCTCGTATGAAAGAGGAAGCTCAGTAAAAGGGAGATGAGCATGTGACAGAGCATCAGCTACAAAAAGTTCCTTGCCTCGTTTGTAGATTACATTAAGACTGTATTGTTGAAGTTTGAGCAGCATGCTTTGCAGGCGTGACGAGGCAGTGTGCAATGCCTTTCTTAAAATCGTAAATAGAGGCTGGTGATCCGTTTCCACGGTGACGGGTCGGCCGAAGATGAAGTCATAAAAATTCTGTGTTGCAAACACTAGTGCTAGCATCTCTTTCTCAATTTGGGCATAACGTAATTCAGTGGGTGTCAGGGCACGTAAGGCAAAAGCAACAGGGGCACCATGCTGAAGACATACAGCACCCAGTCCATGTTGGGAAGCGTCAGCTGAGAGGACAACAGGTTTAGTAACATCAAAATATTGCAGAACTGGGGACTGGATACGGCATCTTTCAGTTTCTGGAAGGCGGCGTCCGGCAAATTCCTGCCATGACCATTCGATATCTTGCTTTAACAGTGCACGTAAAGGGCCCATAACATCACTATAGTGTGGAATGAATTTTAATAAATAATTTGTCATGCCAAGAAACCATTGTAAGGCCTGTTTGTCATCAGGTTTTGGCATTTGGCGGATGGCTATAGTCTTGTCAGGTTTGATGCCGTCAGCAGTCAGGAGGTGGCCTACAGAGGTGACATGAAATTTGCACTTGACAGGGTTTAGCTGCATGTTGCAGGCACGGATTTTGTGAAGTTTTAGTCGTTAATCATGTTCCTGTAGTGTGCGCCCCCAGACTAGGATGTCATCTACCACAATATGACATGGCTGTCATTCAAAAAGATGTTTCATGGTGCACTGGAATACTTAACTGCCGGTGGAAATACCATAAGGCATACGTAAGAATCTGTACCTGTCGAACGGCGTCATGAATGTGGTCAGTTTAGATGATGCTACATCTAAAGGGATTTGCCAAAACCCGCATTTTACATCAAGGATGCTGAAGATCTTGGCCCCCGGCATGTCAGCAATAACCTGGTCAATAGTTTTCAACGGATGTTGCAGTCTGAGGAGTGCTTTGTTGAGATGCACTGGATCTATACATATCCTAACAGAGCCATCTTTCTATTTCGCAGCAACAATGGCTGACACCCACTCCGTGGCATTGGTCTCAGGGACGATTACGCCCAATTTAGTCATTCTCCCAAGTTCTGCCATGACTTTCCCCTTCATTGCAATGGGCACTTTCTTGGGTGCACATAGTGGGAGCTACTGACTCATCTACCGTAATTTCCAGACTATTAAGCGCACCCAAATATAAGACGCACCCACAAAATTTGACAAAGATTTTTATTTTGAACATAAATACGCTGCACCTGTCTATAAGCCGCAGGTGCCTACATTGAAACTAATGAACTTTACACAGGTTTTAATAAAAGACAGTGTCTGTTACAAGGCTTGTATTTAAACAGTAGCCTACCAAGCAAGTCATTGTTCACTGTCTTCCTCCTTCCTTTTACAACAATTTCTCTCGAGTTTTTCTTTTGGCATTGTCGTGTGTTTTAAAAATCACCATCGGTGAATCTTTTCTCCCGATGAGGTGCAGCTCAGAACACAGGTGAAGTACGTTTTTTTCACACACGGTTGTTTTCAGCATGATGAATGATTCACCTTTCCTGTTGACAGTCCAAGTGAGAGGCAGGTCAAACGTCAGAGGAACCTCATCCATATTTATGATGTGGTGCGGGCTGATTCACTGGAAGTGAACCCGATTTGATATAAAGAATTTCATTGGTTCACCTGAACCGATTGGCAATTTCATTGATCTAATGTTATGGGGCTCAGTTTTTTTGCGGCATGAAGCTTGTGAAACCGGAAAAAAAACAGGAAAAATCCAAAAATGTGCCGCTTCATTGTTTAAGCCGCGAGGTTCAAAGCATGGGGAAAAAGTAGCGGCTTATAGTCAGGAAAATACCGTAATCACACATGATAAACAACAGGCAGTTTGCCGAATGCTGTGGTGTCAAACAAGTCACTAAATTCTCGTACCTCTGGTTCTTGGTTCTGCACGGCATGAACATGTGGACCCAGCTGTACCAGGCCCATTGCCAAGCTGTCCTGCAATCCAAGCAGTGGCCTCACATTTGAGATCTACAACATGGAATTTGAGCCGGTCTTGTTCACAGTGTAATGTTGTGGTACCCACATTGTTGTTTGTTTGTCCACCTTATGCTATGAGATTCACTTTTTCATTAGTGTTTATGTGAGCTGAGGGTACAATGAGGTGTCCCCATCCATGCTTCAGATGTAATGTTGTAAATGTTTCACCTCGTTGGGAAACATCATCCACTGTCTCACAATAGAAAGTGTCCTCAGGGGCATTTAGGGTTGTGTCCATTTCAATAACTCTGTTTAAATTATGGTTTCTGAATTGTGCTGCAGTTAGTTTTGGGTAGTAATCACGACTTTGGGAGCGAGGTACTGTTTTAAGTGATGGAGCTGATCTACAGCACTTTGCAAAATGGTTCCATTTACCACAATTGTTGCACTGTTTGTAGAAAGCAGAGAACATGAATTTGTCAGGGGTGTGGTATCTGTTTTGTGTCATCACCCTCAGGGACACAGTGACCAAAAAGAAATGGGAGGACCCTTATGAAACACCAATTCTCATGGCTATTTCCACCAATGGTACCTCTGGTGGAAAATCCCTTCCCAATCATTTGAGGTTGATTTGTTTTGTCAGTAAAACTGTAACTGAAGTAAAGTATGGACTGATTCAGCATATCTAATGTCTGTAAGACACAAGGACAACTCAGTCAGAACAATGCCTTCCAACAGATCACGTCAGGAGGGTAACCCATGACTACATACAAGTGCTGGAGAAAGTGCAGTTAAAGAACATGCTGTTTCACACCATAGGTCCGACTCAATCCTGGTTCATCTCTCACCTCCTGCACCTGCCTATCATGGAAATCGTTGTCTCAGTTTAAAACGCCCAAAACATACCTGTTGTTGTTGCATATCACTACTGCTTGCCAAACAGAATCTGCAGAACTTAACACTGAAGCGCTGCAGGAATCCTCCAAGGAGTACCAAGGTTATCAGCAGCAACATACAAGACTGTACTTTTCACACTTGCACATAGTTGCTCCAAGTCAAGTCAAGTTTATTTCTAAAGCGCTTTTTACAGCAGACATTGTCTCAAAGCAGCTTTACAAAAAGTAAACACTATTTTGCTTCAATAACTTTAGATCATTAGATAAGAGGTTGCAGAACTTTTGCATAGCCACACTCTTTGACTATGGAGGTTTTGTATAGTAGAGCAAGCTGGATTGAGTTGAGGGTTGACACATATATTCCATGTATGTTGGCAATGACCCAGTATACTGCACACATTTTATGTTTCAGCTTTGATGTTCCATAAGGATTGGCTATTTTGAAAACATTACTGTAAAAACCAACGGCAATTGTGAACTCATCCCCCACAAGAAGACATGGACTTTGTCATGGGAACTTCTTCTTCTTCTTCTTCTTCTTCTTCTTCTTCTTTTGGCTTCTCCGATTAGGGGTCGCCACAGCGGATCATCCGTCTCTATACCACCTGTCATCTACATCTGCCTCTTTTAAACCAACTACCTGCATGTCTTCCCTCACCACATCCATAAACCTCCTCCTTGGCCTTTGTCTTTTCATCTCTCCTGGTGGTTCCATCCTCAGCATTCTCCTAAGATATGCTTTGCATTGGTTTGAGTGGAAGATCTCCTGCAATAGAGCTCTTACCCTATTGAACCCAAGGCCTCTTTACCTCCCCTACATCAGTACCTGACTTTACTAAGACCCTTCTGTCTGAATGAGCACAAATCTCCACAAACACAATCCAACATCTAGTGGAACATCTTTCAAAGAGTTCCACTTTTTAAAAAAATCACATGATCTTATAAATACAGCAATATAGTGTATAGATTAAGCATATTTATATGTGGAATCTAGTTAAATTTGACATTACACTGCATTATTAATTCACCATTTATGGCATGTCTTTTTACTCAATTTTAAACAATCTGATCTTGCTTAAAATTACAATTGAGATATAGAAAGTAATGTGTATAGCAATGTTTATGCACGTTAATGCATGCAGAGCTTTGTTGTCAGGGTGGCGATCACGAGGCAAAAGCAGAAGTAACTCGATCATTGTTTATTTGACTGTTCAACCAAAATACATATACAAGACATGAAGAGTCACCAACTGAAAGTATATCTGCTCGGGATGAGTAATCCACAAAGGAAAGTAATATCCAGTGCAAAAGAGTAATCCTTCGGAGATGGAGTCAGGGAACAGAACCAGCGGGAAATGCTGGCAGTCGAGGATCAACGAGATCACCAGCATGACCTTCAAGAACCGACAGCCTGTGACTCAAAAACGTGAGTTTATATAGTGTAACGTTGACGAGTCACAGGTGTCGGGAATCAAAGCCGGCAAAGCGAAGGCAGCGTGACGGCTACTGAGGGGGGCATGGCAGGTGGATCCCTGACATTACCATCCCTCCAGGGTGGCACCCGACGCCCCAAACCCACCTACGCCAGGTGGACCAGGGCACTCAGAGGAAGGCCTCTCTAACCGTCCAGGGTCAAAGGAGGCCTGGTTAGCATCCTCGTGGGACAGGGGAAAACCAGGAAGAGCCCAAGGCGAAGCAGCGCCCTCTGTGGAGGCTTGAAGCAAAGTGGCGCCCTCTGTGGAGACCTGGAACGGATCGAGGCCCACCAGCTCGAGGCGGGGTAAGCTGAGCTGCGATGTCGAACACCCTGACCTGAGTCTTTATCTACTCACACTGCTAAAAGTGCTCAGAGTCTCCTTCAAGGAATAAATCAAAACTGGTTCAGTAAATTGTAAACTCACAATACCATTAGTCTAAAACTCTGTTGAGGAAAAACAGTGCACTTTTTTTTAACAAAGACGTAAAACACACTTCATATCTAACAGGAAGTAATCCCACAGGAGGAGAATAAAAAAAAAAAGAAAGCACAAATTAAAAGAAATAAGTCTTTAAGACAAAACTTTATTCGTGGGGAAATTTCCAAAAATTTTTCTTCTATACTTTATATAAAATGATTATAGTTTTTCTGTTTTTTTGTAGGAAATATTTTGTAATACATCATATACATATTATATACATCCAGATGTGTGTGTGTGTGTGTGTGTGTGTGTGTGTGTGTGTGGCACTGATCCCATACTGGGTTGATCACCTGATACTAGTAAGAAATGGATATCAGATCAGAGAGAAAATAAAGATTGGATTGGGTCTGATCCTGTAGCATAAAGATAGAAACTCTATTAAATACTAACTAAAGGACAAAGTAATACATGTGATTTGGACTCCTTCTGCTCTGGGCTTTTTCACATCAACTCCTCAGATCCTGTAGATAAACGTGTTCTCGGTTTGCAGACACGGAAATGCAGGAACACTGGAGTCTTCACACACAATTGTTCATCACCATTAAAATCTACAAGAGAAAGAAGTGAATCAGTAACAGAAAACTAGAAGGAGGTGTTTGATGATCAGCAATGAGAAGGTGCAGAAGATGGAAGAGGAACATGAGCAGATATTTGCATCACATCACTGCACTTCTCCAATCCCAGGCTTTAGAGTTTTTGCTGCTTTTAATAAAGATCACTGCTGTGGAGCTTCTCTCTTGTTCTACATGGATATTAAAGTGCAGACTTTAAGAACAAGCTGAGGGGAATTTTACAGGAATGATAGAAGACACGGTGTGGAGGTGGAGAGATAAAAGCACTGTCCGAGTGAGGAAACCAGCTGCTTACAGGAAATCCAATATTTGTGGAATAAAAGATGATCATCATCTAATAAATAATGCTAATGTGCTAAATAACACTGATGTAGTAAATAACACTCATTACATTAGTTTGTGTTTATATAAAACAGATTATTACTCACATCAGTGTCTGTAGTCTGTAACGTTCATCATCCTTCAGATCAGAGAGACACTTCACTCCTGAGTCTCCTACTTTATTCCCAGACAGATTCAGTTTTCTCAGGTGTGAGGGGTTTGATCTCAGAGCTGAAGCGAGAGCAGCACAGCCTTCCTCTGAGACAACACAATATGCCAACCTGCAGATACACAATGACACACACTTCACTCTCTCAGTTTCTACACATTACACATCCTGTGTGTTCTTTCTACTAGAAAGAGGGAGGGAGAGAGAGAAAGAGAGAGAGAGATGGAGAGATTTGACTTTTAGGTCTCTTTATTGCTAAAAGAGAAAAAAGATTAAGAAAAGTTGGAACATTTGATATAATTGAAACTGTAAGTTGCAGAAAGCTGTCATGATCAACATCACAAATACATTCATTTATTCCCCTTTTTCACTGAAAAGTTTCCATGTTCCTGAACATCTGCTGATATACGAACTGGATTTTTACTCGTGTTTGTATTAAACCACTAAAAACAGCATCAATTCAGTTCATTCTTTTCCATTTCACTTCCTATTCTACACATCATATGATCATTTCACTTCCCCAAATAAAAAGTTCAGTAGTAGCTGAGTATCTTTCCTGCTCTTTGTATATTTGGGGCCATAAACAAATTGTTTACACATTTCGATGTGCGGCATCGAGCAGACGCCCGTGTCCAGAGCGACGTCCACAAGTGCTTTAAGCCTCAATACACTTTACATGCACTTTCCTGATCTCCCACCACTGACTCATAGATTCAACACATTCAAACCTCTTCTTCTCTTTTTTCCATTCTTTCCAAAAGTGTTTGAAGTTTTCACACAATGTTTTTTCCTGTAAAGTTTATGACTGAAATGCCAGTAGGAACTTCTGTGTTCTTATTAGTGTGCACTCGACTTGGATTAGTTTATGGTCTGAAAGTGGTGTAGGGAGAAGATCAGAGTGTGTGAGCGTGTTCCTCATGGTGTGTGTGATATGTAGAACATGTCTAAACGTGCTGCAGAAACCCTGCCTGTGTGGAACTTCACCCACGTGTACTGACGTGTTCGTGGGTTGTTTCCTCTCCATCTGTCTGAGAAGTTCAGGGATTTAGTTCTTACTCTTGCTGATTCAGCATGTGGTCTCCCCCCAGGAGAATAAAGTCCCTCTACTGGTGTTTTCTTCTCTAACTTAGAGAAAAGCTTCACCCTCTCTGACCCTGTGTTAGGAGCAGAAATATTTACAAACAAAACATTGAAGTGGTTGATTTCAGCTCTCACTATGAGAGTCTACCTCATCCTGGGAGAAGATTTGTGCTTTAACATTAGATGAGAACAGAAAGGCGACTCCAGCACTAATATTAGATCCATGACTCAAGATCTTTCCTCCTTTCCACCACGAGCCCCAATCCACCTCATTGCCCTCGTCACTATGTGTCTCCTGCAGGAAGATTATACTCAGATTCTTTAAGCCTTTACTTTCTGAACTATTTCTCTTTTTTCTGTCCATTATCTCATTCACGCTCAGGGATCCCACCTGCAGAATCTCCATGAGAGAGAGAGATAATAGAGAGCTGATAGGGAGGAAAACAGGAGAGGAAACATGATGACTATGTAGATTTCCCGTTGTTAGTCTCTTTTCCAGGTTGTTCACCATGTCTGATTGCTGCTGAGAGTTTGTTTAATGAAGATATTTCTGCAGTGTAGATTTATTCATTGCTAGAGACTCAAAGCACTTTTTGTACATGGCTCTGGACAAAGGACATCTGCTAAATGCCGCAAATGTAAATGGTATGGTTCAGAGCGAACATCTTTTCCTCAGAAGACACAAACTTTTCTAGATGGGGAAAGAAATCACTTACTTCAACACCTCATTTTCTCTTTTCTCCACCTCACAAGCCTGAGCTCCCACAGCCATGGGCATAAATCCCGGGGGGGGGAGTGCGCGCATGTCGTAAAGCGATTCTCTTTCAATGTAGTAGATGCAGACTCATTCATAAATTGTTGTGGCAAAAATGCTGATTACGGATGTAATTTTCCATGAATCTGCTCTATTAGCGATTAAAATATGACTTATCTAGTGAACGTTAGCTTGTTTATAATAGCTTGTAGCATAGTGCACTGACACTAACACACTAAAGCCGTTTCCCATGCAGTGTTTTATTTGGGACGACTTGGAATAATGTTAACTTAACACACAATTAGCATATTGTTAATCTGTGCATTTACTAAATGATCACTGTGCTACATCTAAACTGACCACACTAATTTAATAATAAATTTCTATTCCGTTCTTAAGTGTCTTCATTAATTTTAAATAAAATTTTAAACCTTTTTAATTCTTTTTTTTCTTTGTCATTGAACCTGAGAAAGACTTTGAAAATAACCATAATGACGCAGTCTCCATGCTACAATAATAATAATAAAAGCAGTGTTTCACTGTGGGGACACTGTCTTTATAAGTACAATTTGACTGTATTATTTGTGTCCCCTTCAAAAATTGCTCATGAGAAATTTTATATTCATTGTCCCCCCTACTGTTAAATGAAATTTACGCCCATGCCCAAAGCCACCACCTGATCCCCTTCTTCACTTCCCTTACTGGTCTTTTCACTCTTTTCTCTAACTTTACCATTTACACCACTGACCATCACCCTCACACAACTGATCCTTACACACATCACTGACCATTACACACATCACTGGCCATCACACTCACATCACTGGCCATCCCACACTCATCACTGATCAAGAGAGGGAAAAGGAGAAAGATGTAAAGTGAGATGTTTGAAATCTGAATGTGGAGTAAAATAAGCTGTAGGTTCTTCAGCTCCAGACAGTATTTTCAGCTGTTAATCTACTGGAAATAAAGATTTAATGCTGCAGGTTTAATTGGACTTTTGAATTAATATTAGAAACTAAAACAATACAAAATTTTATAAAAAGTCATGATTATAAAAAGATCAAAATGAAATCAACACTAATTTACACGAACAAACAAAAGTAAAAAATAAAAGTATAAAGTTCCTCCTCAGAACATTGATGCTGAACCTAAAAGCTCTGCTTCAGTCTCACTATTAGAGAATGTGTGTTACTGAGGAGCAGGTCATGTGACTCTCAGAGAGATGATCTTACCTCAGTATCTCCAGTTTACAGTGAGGATTCTCCAGTACAGCAGAGAGACACTTCACTCCTGAGTCTCCTACTTTATTCCTAGACATAATCAAGTTCTCTCAGGTGTGAGGGGTTTGATCTCAGAGCTGAAGCGAGAGCAGCAAAGCCTTCATCTGATACTCCACAATTATACAACCTACAGATACACAATGACACACACTTCACTCTCTCAGTTTCTACACATTACACATCCTGTGTGTGTTTTTAAATGAGTTGTGTGGATGGATGGATGGATGGATGGATGGATAGATAGATGTAGCAGAAATATAAACAATAGATTGTGTAAATGAGAGAATTCAGATAAATAAACTAAATATTGAAACGGTTTATTAAGTGACGAGAACAAGTCTGTTTCTTTCATAAAGTGTGTGTGTGTGTGTGAGAGAGAGAGAGAGAGTCTGTGTGTGTGTGTTTGTGTGAGAGAGAGAGATAGTGTGTGTGTGTGTGAGAGAGAGTGTGTGTGTGTGTGTGTGTGTGTGTGTGTGTGTGAGAGAGAGAGTCTGTGTGCGTGTGTGTGTGTGTGTGTGTGATAGTCTGAGAGAGAGTGAGTGAGTGTGTGTGTGTTTGTGTGTGTGTGTGTGTGTGTGAGAGAGAGTGAGTGAGTGAGTGTGTGTGTGTGAGTGTGGTCAATCAACACTCATTTAAACTAACAAACAAAGCTAAAAAAATAAAACTATAAAGTTCCTCTTCAGAACATTGATGTTGAACCCAAAAGCTCTGCTTCAGTCTCACTATTAGAGAATGTGTGTTACTGAGGAGCAGGTCATGTGACTCTCAGAGAGATGATCTTACCTCAGTATCTCCAGTTTACAGTGAGGATTCTCCAGTACAGCAGAGAGACACTTCACTCCTGAGTCTCCTACTTTATTTAGAGACAGATCCAGATCTCTCAGGGGTGAGGGGTTTGATCTCAGAGCTGAAGCGAGAGCAGCACAGCCTTCATCTGATACTCCACAATCATACAACCTGCAGATACACAATGACACACTTCACTCTCAGTTTCTACATTACACATCCTGTGTGTTTTGAAATGAGTGCATGGATGGATGGATGGATGGATGGATGGATGGATGGATGGATGTAGCAGAAATATAAACAATAGATTGTGTAAATGAGAGAATTCAGATAAATAAACTAAATATTGAAACGGTTTATTAAGTGACGAGAACAAGTCTGTTTCTTTCATAAAGTGTGTGTGTGTGTGTGTGTGTGTGTATGTGTGTGTGTGAGAGAAAGAGAGAGATTTCATACAGCTTTATTATACACAGACATAAACAACTGTTGTCTTCATAATTCAGATAACAATGTCCTTTTATAAGCATCTCGTGCAGCATTCATATTAAGAGCCTTTTTTCAGCACACTCATACAGAAGAATGAGAGAAGAATCACACACAAGACAAATTTCAGCATGTGAAGGCAGAGAAAACGACATTGTTTCAAACCCCATCCTCTGCCTGAAGTTCTGATCTTCATTTAGCAGGAATTTTCCTTCATCTATATATTTCCTGAGCAGTGAACTTTTCTTCACCCTCACTTCTCATCAACATCCCAAAAGAATCAACACACATTTTGTGATCAGGAAAAGAATCTGTAACCTGCACATTTTTCATCTTTATTGATCTTTGTAAAAAAGATTTGACTTTATCAAAAGAACAGTAACTACATGTCTTCCCTCTGCTCTTATTGTCCAGAGTTTCACTGTCACAATCTTCAACAGGACTTAACATTCTCACATTCATTAGCTTGTGTTTCAGACCAGTGTTTTAACTTTTCATTCCTCATCTTTACTTTATTCCTTTTTCTCTTAACAGGAGGTTTTAAACAGTGCGTCATCACTCACATAATCTGTATTCATTTCTTCTTCAGTCACCCGTTTAGCTGCTTTAACAGAATCTATTACTGTTTCCCCCTCTGTCACCTCGAGTTCTCCCCCCGGCATCACTCCTTCCTGCCTCTGGAGCAATAGACCCACCTTCAGCCTGATCCCATTCAGCAGAACCAGTGAGAACAGTATCCCCAGCCTGATCCCATTCAGCAGAACCAGTGAGAACAGTATCCCCAGCCTGATCACATTCAGCAGAACCAGTGAGAACAGTATCTCCAGCCTGATCCCATTCAGCAGAACCAGTGAGAACAGTATCTCCAGCCTGGTCACATTCAGCAGAACCAGTGAGAACAGTATCTCCAGCCTGGTCACATTCAGCAGAACCAGTGAGAACAGTATCTCCAGCCTGATGACATTCAGCAGAACCAGTGAGAACAGTATCTCCAGCCTGATGACATTCAGCAGAACCAGTGAGAACAGTATCTCAGCCTGATGACATTCAGCAGAACCAGTGAGAACAGTATCTCCAGCCTGATCACATTCAGCAGAACCAGCGAGAACAGTATCTCCAGCCTGATCCCATTCAGCAGAACCAGTGAGAACAGTATCTCCAGCCTCTTCATCAGCCGCTACGTGAGCGCTGTTATCCGCGGTCTGTACACGACAGGAACTTCTAATGTGCTCCTTCTCTCCACACTTAAAACATCTCAAGGGGGGGTGGTAGCTCAGTGGTTAAGGCATTGGGCTTTGGATCAGAAGATCACAGGTTCAAATCCCACCACCACCAAGCTGCCACTGCTGGGCCCTTGAGCAAAGCCCTAAAACCCTCCCCTGCTCAGTTGTAAGTCGCTCTGGATAAGGCCAAAATGCCGCAAATGTAATGTAAATGATCTCATAGTCTCAGAACTTACATACACAACATAGTCACAGCCATCGATTCTGAATTTAAAGCCACACTTAGATCCTCTACTTCACTTTGAAGCTCCATAAAGACTTGTTGTCTAAAGGGGATTTACAGCCGAGCAGAACTTTCCTCATTTGTGAAACAATTTTTCCATATCTACACAATTCCGTTATCAACAATTCATCTTTTATAAACGGGAACATTGAACAAAATGATCTTTTTTGCCGGTTGGACTGAGGGAATTACTGGAGTAAACGTCTCCTGAATAACAACTCCATTTTCACCCCCTGTTTACTTTCCCACACACTCCTCATTCAGCAGACACCCACCCACTCCTCACACTCACTCAGCAGACACCCACACACTCCTCACACTCACTCAGCAGACACCCACACACTCCTCACACTCACTCAGCAGACACCCACCCACTCCTCACACTCACTCAGCAGACACCCACCCACTCCTCACACTCACTCAGCAGACACCCACACACTCCTCACACTCACTCAGCAGATGCCCACACACGCACGAGAGAGAGAGAGAGAGAGTGAGTGTGTGTGTATGTGTGTGTGTGTGTGTGTGTTAGTGCTGCAACGACGCGTCTATGTCATCGATTACGTCGACTATGAAAACACGTCTACACGTGTGAAATGCGTCGACGCGTCACACTGTTTACATTCATCTGGTGTAATGGGGCTTCTGCTCCTGGGAATGGAGAAAGTTCCAGTCTATCACAAAAAGCTAGACCACGATTACCAAAAGTACAGGAATACTTTAAACAGAGGCCAAATAAAATGATCCTTTGTTCCCTTTAGCAAAACTGAAATGTGGAACCACGGCAGCACGACTGCGATGCACAAGCACCTCAGAAGAAAACATCCTGGTGCTCTCCGACCTCAAAAGGACGAGGCGTCTTTGTAATTATTTATTATTACACTTAGTTTTGGGAGAAATTGTTGTGTTCTTATCTGCTGTGTTTTGGTCAAGAATTACTATATGCTAGGTAATAATGCTAATGCTAATCGCTAACAGTATAAACTGTAAACATACTGTATAGGTTACTGTGGCGACAATAAAGCAAGCTTTAACTTTTAATTTACATGTACTGTTGTTGGAAGTTGTTTATGCACACGGACTTAAAATAAACTACTAATTTACATTAACAGTTCACTGTAATCTAGTAGTGCACGTGAACATGTAGATAAATAGGCTACTAGTGCATTTCTGTTTACTTTTGGCACAAGCCAATTAAATAAAACAATCACAAGTACGTGATTATTAACAAATTCTCTCATTAGTTAAAGAGTTTTAAATGCTTTCTGTATTTCATAATAAAATAAATTCACTACACTTTCTGAAATAAAATTAATATTGTAATCAAAGTAATTAAACATTGTAATTAATCACATTCAGTTCATATAAAAATATGCAGATTTACTGTCCTGTTTGAAATACAGTACAGTTTATATATTATTAGCATTCATAGATTTCATGTTTAAATTGGTTCCTAATGTTAATTATTGTGTTTGTTTTTTTCTCAGGAAGAGGAAAAGCTGTGTACAAGATTTCTTTCATAAAAACTACGTCACTGTTTGCAGCCCCAAATGGTGTTACACTTCATGAATTTCTGCACAGTGTTGAGCAGTGCTTTAGTTGAATTTATATAGGATTATTCGTGCCTGATGCTCAAGTGTTGTTTACTTTTTATTTTTAAATACTGTAAAAACATTGAAGTATTTTTTGGAAAAAATGTAATAAAAGTTAAGCAAAAAATACAAATAATCGTTAGAGTAGTCGACAGCTCTAGTGTGTGTGTGTGTGTGTGTGTGTGTGTGTGAGGAGCAGGTCATGTGACTCTCAGAGATGATCTTACCTCAGTATCTCCAGTTTACAGTGAGGATTCTCCAGTACAGCAGAGAAACTTCACTCCTGAGTCTCCTACTTCATTCCTAGACAGATCCAGTTCTCTCAGGTGTGAGGGGTTTGATCTCAGAGCTGAAGCGAGAGCAGCACAGCCTTCATCTGATACTCCACAATTATACAACCTGCAGATACACAATGACACACACTTCACTCTCTGTTTCTACACACTACACATCCTGTGTGTTCTCCCTCGTTCCTGCAGTGTTGGTGTAAGAACCAGTCACAGACACTGATGGAAGTCCTCGTCTAGACAGTCATGTAGTGCGAGTTGCTCGACTACAAAATGGACAGATTTTATTTGTGTAAAATAAGTTGCAGCAGATTTCTCCAGGACTTACACAGTAAATAAAGAATATATAATTTATCAATGAAAATAAATGAATTTAAAGATGATTTAATGGAGATAAATTTTTGTACTGCACTTTGATTCATCTCAGACTGCTGACACAAGAAAACTGCAGTAAATGACCAGTAGGTGGCAGTGTAAGGTGTATTTCAGCTCATTTTCACAGCAGGGGATTAGAAGTAGAGCAGCACTAATGACCAAATGAATGTGGAGGAAAAAACAGAAGTAAATGTGGGATTTTTTACTCTTAGACATGCTTCAAAATTTGCAGTTCAATAAAGAAGTTGTAAAAGAAGATGAGATGAAGGAGAGCAGCAGCACAAACACACGTCGCTCTGAGAAACAGAGAATGGAACTGGGAAGTCCAGAGCAATGCAAGCTGACACACACTTCATCATTCTGCAAACGGAGCAGAGGGGAATCTCTGACAATGAAGAATAATATGGTAAGACGTCTAGAAACAGGTTGAAAAAGCAATGATGATGATTTGAAGATGATGTGTGTGTTATGGTGGACCGTCTCCCTTCTCTTGTCCAATCACAAGATAATATTAAACCTGACCAATGATTATTGCTGTGATTGAGATTCCTGTCATTATGTGTACAAGAGGTGTAAAGGTATTGCTGCTTTCTGTTCAAAGTCATGATTCAGGTTCTTTCTCTCTGTTGAACTGGAGTTTTATTCACACATGGATCTAATTCTCAGTGCATTAATGATTAGTGGAAGTGAGAAGTTTCATTACTGATAGATTTGTTCTGGATGTTGTACTGCTACAGCAAATTTCACCTGAAAACAACACTGTATACAACAATTCACTGCAGCTTTTAGTGAGTTCTTGTGTCTCTCAGAGAGATGATCTTACCTCAGATCTTTCACTTTACACTCAGGATTCTCCAGTAGAGCAGAGAGACGCTTCACTCCTGAGTCTTCTAGATTATTCCCAGACAGATCCAGTGTATTGACCGTCAGATGCAGTTGTCTCAGACTGGAGGTTTCTGATTTAAGCACTGAGGTCAGAGCTTCTCCACTTCTCCCTGTAATTTCACTGCATCTGATACTGAAGGAAATAAAAGATAATAAACAGAAATGCAGAAGATCAAACAAGTTCTCAAAGCTTCACTGCAGCGTCTCACTTTCAACATCACACACATCAGTTGAACACAATGATTAAATGGTGGAATAATAATAAGAATTGACAGTCGGAGATGTTCAGATTTGGCTTGGCGAGAGTTTCAGCTGAGGAACATCATCATCACACACGTTGTATAAACATGGAGGATGAGATCCTGGAATCCAAATGGGAAAGTAAGAGAGTCTGATCTAAAAGGTTTCTAACAGGAGAAAGGAAAAAGTCTAAAGAGTCCTGCAGAGTTCGATTCATCTGAACATCTCAGACCTTTTGATTTGTTCTCAACACTGGAACAGTAGAACAATTTCATTCAGCTTCACGTATAAGTGTAATGATTATACTTGTGTAAGTATGTAGAAATCTTGATCAGAAGATGATGTGAGACGAGAGATCAGAATTCCAGCTTTCAGTTCCTGATCTTTACATCTAGATTTGTTACATCACTTAGAACACTGCACCGAACCTTTCAGGAAATGAAAGCTGAAATTCTGATCTCTCGTCTCACATCATCTTCTGATCAAGATTTCTACATACTCACATGGTTTTGGGAAGTGGGAGTTTAGATTGAGGAAAATGCAGATTTTCATTCAAAATCAATTTTATAGAAATGGCTTTAAGACCGAATTTCATTGTTGCTGAAATCCGATGATCTATAGAACTGTCAGGACAGTGACCACGAGGAGAAAACAAGAGTAGCTCCATCATCTTTAATAAGCCTTTCCGCACACAAACAAGACCGAGAGCGCACGAACCGTAATGCGGGTTTAGTCTATAATGCGGGTATAATCCAAACAGCGAACGTGAAATGCTTATAATATGTACGATTGGAACCGGGAGCATGAAGCAGTGGGAAATGCTGGCAGTCGGGAATCCAGGAGATCACTAGCATGACTTTGTTTAGATCCGACGGCAGATTGGGTTGGAATGAGGACTTATAAAGGGGATCAGTAACGAGGGACAGGTGTCGGCATTTAGCGCTGAGTGCGGCAGAGAGAGGCAGCGTGAGAACCTTCCAGGGGCGGCTTCTGACGCCCCAAACCCACCTACGTCCCACGTGAAGAGGGAAGGCTCGGACTGGCCCGCCCAATGAAGGATCCGGGGAAGGCCGGGAAGGACAAGAGGCAAAGCGACGCCCCCGGCGGATAACAGGAGCAGAGCGATGCCCCCTGCAGAGATCAGGAGCAGAGCGACGGCCTAGGTGGAGAACAGTGATTTGAGGGACGCCCACCGCGAAGAACTGAGCAGAGCGACGTTCTCGGCGAAGACCAGAGGCTGAGCGACCCCCTTCGGCAGGGATCAGAGGCCGAGCGAAGCCCTCTGCGAAGGCTTTAAGCAGACTTTGGGGTGCAACGGTGCCCTCGGCAGGACTCAGGAGCACAACGGTGCCCTCGGCAGGACTCAGGAGCACAGTAATGCCTTTGGCAGGACTCTGGGGCATGATGGTGCCCTCTATGGCCCGACCATCCCGAACAGCCCCGTAAAAAGCCTGATGAAACTGGAGGAAGAGCCAAAATCACCCCTGTACGCTCTACAGTCTACTGGCCCGTGAAAGAGCCTCCCCAAACGTGAAAGAAACGCAGAAAGCAATCTTGCCTTGTTTGGAGGGGAATTGGGATGACTTAAGTATTGGTTGACGCTCCATAGGAATCCGCCGGAGAAGCGAGCCGGGAATCCCATCAAGCTCTCGGAGGTGCACGGCCCAGCCACGCTTGCATGACCTAGCGCTGGCGAGCATGATCCGTGAGGAGCGGCAGGGGGGTTCCGGGTGAAATCTGAAGAGGAGTTTGGCTGCCGATCCATCGTGGTAGGGCGATTCCTTTTTCTGTTACGGTCGGATCTTCTGTCAGGACAGTGACCACGAGGATGAAACAAGAGTAGCTCTATTATCTTTAATAAGCCTTTCCGCACACAAACACAAGACCGAGAGCGTACGAACCATAATGCGGGTTTAGATCGGAAAACCAGGAGCATGAACCAGCGGGAAATGCTGGATGAGCATGACTTGGTTTAGACCTGACAGCAGGTTGGGTTGGAATGAGGACTTATAAAAGGGATCAGTAACGAGGGACAGGTGTCGGCATTTAGCACCGAGTGGCAGAAGAGGCAGCCTGGGAACCTCTGAGGGGGGCATAGTCAAGGTGCCTGATCCCCAAAAATACTGCTTGCACTTTTAAGTAGTAGTGTTTAGATGTTGTTTCCTATAGCTTTTTTGTTGTTTATATTAGTATTTATATTTTAAGATTTAAGACATTACGTGTAATTGAGTGTGACTTTAATAAATATTTACACTTTTTTTCATCTAAAGGATTTACTGAAAGTATTATAGAATCACTAAAGACCAAGTAACTATAATATAAATCTAAACAGTTACTAATGACGGTGTAGTGCAGTCATTTACTGTGACTTCAACTATGAACTTTATGGGATATTACCTGTGTCCAGGTGAGGAGATTCCAGTGCTAAAGCTCTGAGGAATATCCATAGACTCATCACTCTTCATGGAGACAAAGCTTGGCACTGGTGAGTGTGATTTATCTCTCTGTAGTTTACTGTAAAAAAATTATAAAAATGGCCATGAGACAGAATTTTATTGTTACTAAAATCAGGATACAAAATCCAGTGCATTGAAAAAGTCCCTATGCAGTGCTGGTGTGGAGCACGGATTTAAAACTGGTGATTAAAAACACAGATTTAGTTTGGATAAGATTATAATTGATAGTATGTAGTTGATGTAGAAAACAGTTCCAGCCCACTGTAACTGTTCCTGCTGTATTGGAGTTAAAAAGCACATTGATTTGGTTCCCTGTAATTGAGGTGATGTTCTAAAGGTTTTCTGTGATTGTGCTGAAAAGGAGCTGAACTGAAGTCAGTAATGAGAATCTCCAGTGCTGCTTAAACACTCATTTATAACACATATTATAAGGATTATAGATGTTGTTTGTGTCTTATAGCTTTAATTAACCAATGACTTTATGGTTCTTGGTTTTGAGAGTTTCATAAATTGTGCACAATGACGTGTGTTTAATTGTGTAATAAATGCATTTAGGGTGATGTTTATATATGAAATGAAGCTCTCAGAAATGTCTCCAGATTTGCAGATATGAACAGTTCATTAGTAAAACACTAGAACATGGCAGGTTACCAGTCTTTTGAGGGTGAGGTCACATGATCTGTGCCCTGATCAGGGATCTCCATTTTTCAATGCTCGTGTACACGCAGAGTCCTGAAGACGTCGATCTCTTCTGCTGGAATCAATCACATTCCTAGAAAACACAAAAACAACATGCAGTTAAAACTGGGGGAAAATCTTTCTAAAACCAGCTGATCCTCATGATGTCTTACTGATTCTCACATTTTTCTAACATCTTTTATTCCTCATCTGAACACAGACTGACAGGAGGTGTGTAATAAACACTACACCAATAAACACTGTTCTATTTTTTATTTCTATGTATAAAAAGTGATTCAAGTCTTCTGTGTTTCTATATTTTCCACACACAGTCCATTACCCAATTGTTACCCAAGATGGCGGCGCGAGCACATCGCGAGGCTCAGGGTCTCTCCAGAATCTGCAATTTTACGGTATTTCTGTTGCTCATATCGGGTCTGTTCGTGCAGAACAGCTGTGCACATACATCGTACACCCGACGTGAGCTTTTGGATATTGGTTTACGACTTGCTGACAGTTTTATGGACAACCTTCATCTCCTTCCTGAGATCACCAGAGCACCCAAGGCAGCTCACTCTACCCGGCCGGGCGGAAGTGCTCGCAGGCGGCGTCGAGATCGTAAACAAAGGCGGGGGAAGCGTGGTGGAGTGAAAGCTAAGCTAAAGCTAACACCACACCGGCTCTCTTTACCCAGCATCTTCCTCGCCAATGTTCGGTCGCTGGTGAACAAAATGGAGGAGATTCGACTCAGCATCACACACAGCATGAAACTTCGGAACTGTAATGTCATGATTTTCACGGAAACATGGCTACACAGCGGCATCCCGGACAACGCTATTGAGCTAGCGGGACGACACACACTCCGGGCGGATAGGACATTAGATGGCTCCGGTAAGACCAGAGGCGGTGGACTGTGCATTTATGTCAACAAAGCTTGGTGCACGAACTCTGTTATTGTCGAGAGTCATTGTTCAGCTAACCTGGAGTTTCTCATGGTTAAATGTAGACCGTTTATCTACGCGGAGTTCACTTCCACCATTATCACTGCTGCTTACATTCCCCTGATGCTGATGCTGAGCTCGCTATGAAAGAACTTTATGCCATCAGCAAACAACAGACTGTTCACCCGGAAGCTGCGTTTATTGTTGCGGGAGATTTTAATCACTCAAACTTAAAGGCAGTTCTTCCAAAATTTCATCAGCATGTTTCATGTCACACCAGAGGGAACAAGACTTTAGACCATGTATACACAAACATGGCTGGAGCATACGTTGCAACCCCCCTCCCCCACCTGGGACAGTCAGATCACCTTTCTTTGTTTCTCACCCCTAAATATGCACCCCTCATCAACCGGGTAAAGCCATCAGTGAGAACCATCAAGGTGTGGCCCGCAGACGCAGATTTCACACTTCAGGAAAGGTTTCTACACACAGACTGGAGTATATTTGCTTCTCAGGCCACCAGTGACTCTCACACAGACATTGACTGCTACACCTCCTCTGTTCTGGATTACATCAGTTCCACCACAAACAGTGTTACTACCCAGAAACAGATCATTACATACCCTAATCAGAAGCCATGGATGAACAAGGAGGTGCGCCTCCTGCTGAAGGCACGCACTACTGCCTTCAGGTCAGGTGACGCTCAGGCCTACAGCACATCCAGAGCTAACCTGAAGAGGGGCATCAAAGAGGCCAAGCACTGCTACAAGCTGAAGATAGAGGAGCATTTTCTAACTCTGACCCTCGACGCATGTGGCAAGGCATCCAGGCCATCAGTGATTACAAATCCTCCCACTCCACCCCCGCTGCCACTGATGTCCTCTTTCTGAATGAGCTTAATGACTTTTATGCTCGCTTTGAGAGAGACAACAAAGAAACTGCCACAAAGCTCAAACTCTCGGCTGATCACTCTCCAATCAAACTCTCCTCCACAGATGTCTGCAATGCACTGAGCGGATCAGCGCTCACAAAGCCGCTGGACCAGACAACATCCCTGGTCGCGTACTTAGGGCATGTGCTGAGCAGCTCGCTGGGGTCTTTACTGACATTTTCAACCTGTCTCTTGCCCAAGCAGCTGTTCCACTTGCTTTAAATGTACCTCCATTGTGCCAGTGCCTAAACACTCTAACCCAACGTGCCTGAGCGACTACCGCCCTGTAGCACTGACACCCATTGTCATGAAGTGCTTTGAGCGGCTGGTCCTGGCACACCTGAAGGACTCTCTGCCAACCACATTTGACTCCCACCAGTTTGCCTACCGAAGCAATAGAAGCACAGAAGATGCAGTTTCCATGGCATTGCACTCTGTGCTCACACACTTGGACAATAAGAACACCTATGCACGTATGCTGTTTGTTGACTTCAGCTCAGCATTCAATACCATCATTCCATCCAAGCTAATATGCAAACTCCTAGATCTGGGCATCAACACCTCCACCTGCAACTGGGTCATGGACTTTCTGACCAAAAGACCCCAGCAGGTTCGATCTGGCTCCATTTGCTCCAACACCATCACACTCAACACTGGTGTACCACAGGGCTGTGTGCTGAGCCCTTCCTCTACTCCCTCTTCACCTCCGACTGCAGGCCTGTGAATGGATCTAACTCCATCATCAAGTTTGCAGATGACACTACCGTGATTGGTCTCATCACCAACAATGATGAGACTGCCTACAGGGAGGAGATCCAGCACCTAGCCACATGGTGCAACAACAATAACCTGCTCCTTAACACCTCCAAGACAAAGGAGCTTATTGTGGACTTCAGGAAGGAGGCAAGAGGTACACATGACACCACCCACATCAACGGGATGGCTGTTGAGCGTGTCTCCAGTTTCAAGTTCCTGGGGATCCACATCTCGGCAGACCTGTCTTGGAACATCAACACCTCCAGCCTGGTCAAGAAGGCTCACCAGCGTCTCTTTTTCCTGAGGACACTTAAAAAAAATCAGCTCTCCTCGGATATCCTGGTGAACTTCTACCACTGCGCAGTAGAGCATCCTGACCAGCTGTGTCACAGTCTGGTATGGGAGCTGCTCTGCTGCAGAGCGTAAGGCACTGCAGCGGGTGGTGAAAACTGCCCAGTGCATCACAGGGACTCCACTCCCAGCCATGGAGGACATCCAAAAGAAACGCTGTCTGCGTCGAGCTCGCAGCATTCTTAAGGACTCCTCTCATCCCGCCCACAGACTGTTCACTCTTCTGCCCTCTGGCAGGCGTTTCAGGTGCCTCGGACCAGGACCAGCAGACTAAGAACAGCTTTTTCCTAGAGCTGTCTCTTTAGTGAACTCTGACACTCACTGATACACTACCACATTCCCCCCACACCTCACACTCTTTGCTAATGGACTCTCTGAACAAAAACTTATGCTCACCAAGACACTGATCATCTATCACCTCACACTTTGTTGTTGCACGGACTGTTTACACAAACCTTGCTCATTTGCACACTGCTCTTTTTTTTATTGCTGCTCACCATAAACTTATCACCACTGTACATATACCTGTTCTCTGTTTATAGTTACAGCAATATTATTATGTTCACCGCTCACATCCTTCTGTAAATCTCTGTGTATAGTAATAGGCATCTGTATAGCATGTTCATAATACATTTATATATATACATCTGTATATTATTGTTCATAGTACATATATACTCATCTGTAATTATATTTATATTTATAGTACATATATATATACACTACTCTGTATATTGTGTTTTACATATATAACATATATTCATCTGTATACTACATTTATAGTACATATTCATCTTTTAATTACTGTTTATAGTCTTTATTTTATTTAACTGTAAATTCATGTTAAATCTATATATCCTGCACTTGCTGTTATTGCACTCTGGTTAGACCCAAACTGCATTTCGTTGCATTGTACTTGTACATGTGTAATGACAATAAAGTTGAATCGAATCTAATCTAATCTAATCTTAATGTCCCATTAAAAGTGAAATCCATAGACATATAAGACACAGACGCCTAATTGGCCGCTTTGGTCCGTTGCTTTCTGTAGAGACAGCTTTTTTCCATCCACCATCACATTACTGAACTCTACACTACACCGCTAATCACTACAAAACAAAACACTGTATATAACCTCTGTACTATACAAGTACATATTACATATTTTTTTATTACTCGTTACATCTGCACTATATCATTACTGTACATTCTGCGCAACATTTCATTCATTTGTGTATATAACATTTGTGTATATAACCTGTGTGTGTGTGTATATATGTATGTATGTATGTGTATATATATATATATATATATATATATATATATATATATATATATATATATATATATATATATATATATATATATATATATATATATATATATATATATATATATAGTAGACTGTTTATTCGACTTGCTAACTTCTAAAATGCCATACTCTTGTAACCTTTCACTTCTGCACATTCCTCTTCAATGCCATAGCATGATGTCCACACATCTCTGCACTGTTACTGCCTTTATGTTTATTCACTGTACATATGCTTACATATTTATCACTTTATCACTTGCTGTAAATATGTTGTAAATTTATCTGCACTTTTGCACTTCTGGTAGATGCCAAACTGCATTTCGTTGCTATGTTACCTGTACAATGCAATGACAAAGTTGTATCTATCTATCTATACTATTTTATTTAGCATTGTATTTAATATCACATTATATATGATACATTGTGTGTATGTGTGTGTGTGTGTGTGTGTGTGTGTGTGTGTATATATGTGTGTGTGTATATACAACCCTGGCAAAAGTATGGAATCACCCTTCTCAGAAGATGTTCATTCAAATGTTTAATTGTGTAGAGAAAAAACCAAGCACATATATGCCACAAAACAATTTTCACTCAACAAAACAATATTCTGGCTGTATAAAACACTTAAAAACAACAAAGAAAGATAACTATAGTCAATTACAAGTGTTTTACAGATCAAACAGAGGAAAAAATATGGAATCACACAAATCTGAGGAAAATTATATGGAATCACCAAATAAAAACACTACTAGTACTTTGTTGCACCACCTCTGGCTTTTATAACAGCTTGAATTCTCTGAGGCATGGATTCAGCTAATGACAAACAGTATACTTCATCAATCTGTCTCCAGCTTTGTCTTATTGCAGTTGCCAGATCAGCTTTGCAGGTTGGAGCCTTGTCGTGGACCATTTTCTTTAATTTCCACCACAGATTTTCAATTGGATTGAGGTCCGGACTATTTGCAGGCCATGCCATTGACATTATATGTCTTTCCTGTAGAAATGTTTTCACAGATTTTGCCCTATGGCACGATGCATTATCATCCTGAAAATGATGCTACCATCACCAAACATCCTTTCAATTGATGGAATAAGAAAAGTGTCCAAAATCTCAACATAAACTTGTGCATTTATAGAAGATGTAATGACTGTCATCTCTCCCATACCTTTACCTGACATACAACCCCATATCATTAATGATTGTGGAAATTTGCATGTTTTCTTCAGGCAGTTGTCTTCATAAATTTCATTGAACGGCACCAAACAAAAGTTCCAGCATCATCACCCTGCCCAATGCAGATTCGTGATTCATCACTGAATATAACTCTCATCCAGTCATCCACAGTCCAAGATTGTCTTTCTTTAGCCCACTGGAACCTTGTTTTTTTCTGTTTAGATGTTAATGATGGTTTTCGTTTGGCTTTTCTGTATGTAAATCCCATTTCTTTTAGGCGATTTCTTACAGTCCGGTCACAGACATGAACTCCACTTTCTGCCCATTTGTTCATTTGTTTTGTTGTGCATTTTCTGTTTTCAAGGCATATTGCTTTAAGTTTTCTGTCTTGGCGCTTTGATGTCTTTCTTGGTCTACCAGTACGCTTCCCTTTACAACCTTTCCATTTGATTTGTACTTGGTCCAGATTTTAGACACAGCTGACTGGGAACAACCAACATTTTTTGCAACATTCCGTGAAGATTTACCTTCTTTGAGAAGTTTGATAATCCTCTCCTTTGTTTCAACTGACATCTCTCGTGTTGGAGCCATGAGTTATGTCAATCATCTTGGTTCAACACATCACTAATGTGTGCAAGCACTCTTTTTTAACTGCAGACTAATTAGCAGTTGTAATCAGATACAGGTGTTTGTTTTAGAAATGCAAAGTGCATGGTGATTCCATATAATTTTCCTCAGATTTGTGTGATTCCATATTTTTTTCCTCTGTTTGATCTGTAAAAACACTTGTAATTGACTATAGTTATCTTTCTTTGTTGTTTTTTTAAGTGTTTTATACAGCCAGAATATTGTTTTGTTGAGTGAAAATTGTTTTGTGGCATATATGTGCTTGGTTTTTTCTCTACACAATTAAACATTTGAATGAACATCTTCTGAGAAGGGTGATTCCATACTTTTGCCAGGGTTGTATATATATATATATATATATATATATATATATATATATATATATATATATATATATATATATATATAGTAGACTGTTTATTCGACTTGCTAACTTCTAAAATGCCATACTCTTGTAACCTTTCACTTCTGCACATTCCTCTTCAATGCCATAGCATGATGTCTACACATCTCTGCACTGTTACTGCCTTTATGTTTATTCACTGTACATATGCTTACATATTTATCACTTTATCACTTGCTGTAAATATGCTGTAAATTTATCTGCACTTTTGCACTTCTGGTAGATGCCAAACTGCATTTCGTTGCTATGTTACCTGTACAATGCAATGACAAAGTTGTATCTATCTATCTATACTATTTTATTTAGCATTGTATTTAATATCACATTATATATGATACATTGTGTGTATGTGTGTGTGTGTGTGTGTGTGTGTGTGTGTGTGTATATATGTGTGTGTGTGTATATACAACCCCTGGCAAAAAGTATGGAATCACCCTTCTCAGAAGATGTTCATTCAAATGTTTAATTGTGTAGAGAAAAAACCAAGCACATATATGCCACAAAACAATTTTCACTCAACAAAACAATATTCTGGCTGTATAAAACACTTAAAAAAACAACAAAGAAAGATAACTATAGTCAATTACAAGTGTTTTTACAGATCAAACAGAGGAAAAAAATATGGAATCACACAAATCTGAGGAAAATTATATGGAATCACCAAATAAAAACACTACTAGTACTTTGTTGCACCACCTCTGGCTTTTATAACAGCTTGAATTCTCTGAGGCATGGATTCAGCTAATGACAAACAGTATACTTCATCAATCTGTCTCCAGCTTTGTCTTATTGCAGTTGCCAGATCAGCTTTGCAGGTTGGAGCCTTGTCGTGGACCATTTTCTTTAATTTCCACCACAGATTTTCAATTGGATTGAGGTCCGGACTATTTGCAGGCCATGCCATTGACATTATATGTCTTTCCTGTAGAAATGTTTTCACAGATTTTGCCCTATGGCACGATGCATTATCATCCTGAAAAATGATGCTACCATCACCAAACATCCTTTCAATTGATGGAATAAGAAAAGTGTCCAAAATCTCAACATAAACTTGTGCATTTATAGAAGATGTAATGACTGTCATCTCCCATACCTTTACCTGACATACAACCCCATATCATTAATGATTGTGGAAATTTGCATGTTTTCTTCAGGCAGTTGTCTTCATAAATTTCATTGGAACGGCACCAAACAAAAGTTCCAGCATCATCACCCTGCCCAATGCAGATTCGTGATTCATCACTGAATATAACTCTCATCCAGTCATCCACAGTCCAAGATTGTCTTTCTTTAGCCCACTGGAACCTTGTTTTTTTCTGTTTAGATGTTAATGATGGTTTTCGTTTGGCTTTTCTGTATGTAAATCCCATTTCTTTTAGGCGATTTCTTACAGTCCGGTCACAGACATGAACTCCACTTTCTGCCCATTTGTTCATTTGTTTTGTTGTGCATTTTCTGTTTTCAAGGCATATTGCTTTAAGTTTTCTGTCTTGGCGCTTTGATGTCTTTCTTGGTCTACCAGTACGCTTCCCTTTTACAACCTTTCCATTTGATTTGTACTTGGTCCAGATTTTAGACACAGCTGACTGGGAACAACCAACATTTTTTGCAACATTCCGTGAAGATTTACCTTCTTTGAGAAGTTTGATAATCCTCTCCTTTGTTTCAACTGACATCTCTCGTGTTGGAGCCATGAGTTATGTCAATCATCTTGGTTCAACACATCACTAATGTGTGCAAGCACTCTTTTTTAACTGCAGACTAATTAGCAGTTGTAATCAGATACAGGTGTTTGTTTTAGAAATGCAAAGTGCATGGTGATTCCATATAATTTTCCTCAGATTTGTGTGATTCCATATTTTTTTCCTCTGTTTGATCTGTAAAACACTTGTAATTGACTATAGTTATCTTTCTTTGTTGTTTTTAAGTGTTTTATACAGCCAGAATATTGTTTTGTTGAGTGAAAATTGTTTTGTGGCATATATGTGCTTGGTTTTTTCTCTACACAATTAAACATTTGAATGAACATCTTCTGAGAAGGGTGATTCCATACTTTTTGCCAGGGGTTGTATATATATATATATATATATATATATATATATATATATATATATATATATATATATATATATATATATATATATATATATATATATATATATATATATATATATATATATATATATATATATTAGTTGTCATTACTCAGGATGATTTCCTGTATCACCTCCGCTTAGAAAGCCATGATCTGCTCCTGTTTACGGGAAATCATCCTGAGCCATGACAACAACTCCAGGATCAGCTTGGAACAACCAAACAATCCCGGTGTTCTCATGTCAGATCCTCCTCAATAAACTCAGAACATCATCAAATCCAACTGAGGAATTTGGGCAGAAACTGTTGTCCTCCATTTCGGCTGCTGTGGCGCAGTTTCCCTGCGGTCTTTCCACAAACTCCATTACAGAGAAAACACAAACGCATTATTCCGATAGAAAGTCGTTTCTAGGAAAAACTCACCCACTTTTCTTCACCACTGCTTGATGTTGGACATGAATCTCACCGCTTCTGACTGCTGTTAAAGATCTTTGTGTTTTTCTAACCGCTCATTAAAATGGAGTCGAGGATGAGAAACACTTTCACTTTCGGAAAACTGACTCGACTCTTTGAACCGACTCTTTGACGAGTTGGAAACGGAAATATTTTAATCTCACTCCGTCCAGTTCACTTTAATGAGCAAGAACTAAAAGAGAAAGTGCTGTGATTTAATAACAGCATGTAGTGGAGATGTTGTGGAGGAGAGGAAAGTCAGCCTTTACCTTTATATCTGACTCCACTGTAGAACGTGTTGACTGAGTTTGACGCCATCTTGTATTTCTACTAATCAGTAAACACACACACACACACACACACACACACACACCAAAGAAAGTAAATAGTGAAACAGCAGCAGCTTCTCCAGATGTCAGTTCCCCCACAGCCCCAGCAGTCTGAGCTTCCAGCATCTGCAATCAAATTACAAACAGCCAAACACTCCACCAATTCCTTTCCTGCCAACACCATCTCTTTTCCATAACATTTCATAACATCAATGATGCTATGGTGCTGCTTAAAATTATTTCTAAAGTAACAAAAAAAGTAAACTACTGAGACCATGTAAACTGCAGTGTCCTTCTTTTGTTACCTCAGAAAACATTTTGATTAACACCGATATGATTTCTGAGGTAACAGAACAAATTACACTTTTGAGGTAACAAAGTACAATGAAGTTTACTTTTTTGTAAACTCAGAAATCATTAATTTGTTTGTATTACTTGTAAAGAAAGGCAATAAAAAAAGTAAACTTATGAGGGAACAAAGGACACTGCAGTGTTTAATTACTTCAGAAATCATTACTGTTTTTTATTTATTTTTTTGTTTTGTGCGCACTTGTTACCTCAGACATGTCCTTTTTTTTTTTTTTTTACTTAGAAATTATTACCATTATTTTTGCTCACAAATCATAACTATTTTGTTCTTCAGTAATCAGTCTGGTGTTGATCAAAATGATTTTCAGGGTAACAAAAAATAAAGAACAATGTATCTGCAGTTATAAACATTCCGTTTGTACTATGTCATGTTTATAAGGTGGCGCCGTCACAATTAAATGTTTATTTATTTTGGTTATTTTTTTGTTAGTTTAACTTGTTTATTTTTATCATTCAACATATTTTATAATATGTATATTTGACTGGTAGACTAAATAAGTTTTTGATTTTTCAAGATTTGTGATATCACAAATTTGGGTTA